>NC_083897.1:80612584-80782951 GCF_032452875.1 Bos javanicus | reverse complement strand
TTGTCATGTGCCCTAAAGGGGTAGTCTGGGATACTGAGCCAGGATACTCTGGGAAATATCATTTGTTGGAAGATCTGTGTCATGGGTCTGGTGGAACAGTATTTGACGGGGACCTTGCAAGAACAGAGACCTACTAACCACACTTGCTATAGAGCACGATGGGCCCATTTGCACTCAGTGGTATACAGAGGCTCAGGCTGGAGGCAAGGGCGATCAGCTGGCTAGGGCAGGAAGGATGTGAAAACTCAAAAGACTGCACCATCCATCTCTAGCTGCCAGGGTGCACTCTGCCTTGGGTTGGCACTAAACAGATGCCTCTCCTGACTCCCTGCCCGGAGACTAGTATTTCGCCTGTATTCCCTGTACCTTCCCTCCTGCTGTCCATCTCACTGGGTCCAGGCTTCATCCTCAAGCCCTTTAAAGAATCCAAGGAAGAAGAAGTAGAATTACTGGTGCCTGAGTCTCAGGGGTGAGGGCTAAATAGGACAGGAGGACAGTGTGCAGCTTCCAGCGAGCAAGGTGGCACCAGCTGGGCTTAGGGGCAGTAGGGACTCCACTGAAAGGACGGGGCCTGGGAAGGGGGAAGATGAGCACACCTGTGCCTGTTACCACCTGCTGAACTACATGTGCAGGCAAGGTCACCAATGGCAAGCCAGGGGAGGGTTCGAGGGTGCTCACAGGAAAGCAGAGTAGTCAGGGTAAGATGGACAATGAGTTCAGTGAGGGGAGGGTGAATGATTGAAGCTCTGTATGAGGTCTTGAGTTCCTTCTGACACAGAGGCAGACTGGCAGTGATGGATGGGAACCGCCAAACCCCAGAGAAGGGTGTTTAGAGAACTAAGAAGAGGGCCTTCAGGGGAAAGGGAGAACATGCCAATGGCTAGACAAGCCCACACAGAACACAGACCAGGGCGCTCCACTGGCCTGACGGCCTGGATGGTAGCAGAGGCTGACCCAGAGTCCCCACCACAGATTCCAGAGGTACTGTTCTGGAAACCCTCTGATATGGAGCAGCTTCCCACCAGACCTCACCCCACTCTCCCAACCCTTATCCCCCAGAGAAAGGAGAGAACACAGAACACGAGAAGTCCTTTAATCAAAAACTGCTGTTAGACTGGGGCAGAGAGGGGGCAAAACAAGGGGCAGAGGATGCTGTGGTGGAGACAGAACAGGAGGCAACATTTAGCCACAGCCCGCCAGCCCCGGAGGTAATATCTGCTCCTCTTGCAGGAAGATGCTGGGCTCAAACTGTGAAACAGCTGTCAGGGAATAGCCTCAAGCCAGGGCCAGCCCACAGCCCTGCTCAACAGCCAGGACTGTGGGAAGGGGTATGAAGTATATAACACTCACTTCAAAGCATTTGGAACTTGTCAGCCAGGAGCTGCATGGAGGCTGCAACAGGGAGAGGCATAAGCAGGCGCACCAGACAGAGGGATATAGAAGTCTGTCCCCCTGTCTCTGTGGGAACCACCTAGCCCTGCAACCTGAAACCCACCCCCCTCCCAAACCCCGATGCAAAGAGCTCTCCATCTCCTGAGTTAAATGTGGAGCCGTTTCATAAAAGGAACCAAAATGTGTCTGCAGCTCTCAAACTAAAAAATTGTCTAGCAAATAACCAATCCAACAAGAACCTCAGAGGCCACACAAAGCAGCAGTTAGAGAAGGTTCAGCAAGGCATCTCTACAAGTACTATCAAAAGGAGTTCTCTAGGGCTTGTCTGGCTGGCAGTGTGCACACAGTGCACACAGTACTTTGCTACTTATCCGCACACCCAGCTGAACAGCAGGCTCCAGGGGCAGGCTTGCTTGGTTCTCCCCACAGGAATGCTGATTTGTGTGAGGCCCCCTGCACCTGCAGCCCACCCCACCCAAAGTGCCCACCTTGCTTCTGCACTAAGAACCCGCTGCTCTCTGTCCCTGGTTCCTCATACCAAGTTGCTCCTTAAGGTCGTCTATTTCTCTCTGTAGCACCAGACACGAGGCCAGCAGACACAGGAGGAAGAGCAATGGTTAGTATACACCCGCCTCCCCTCTCCTCCACCTTCTCCTCTCCCCCGGGCCCTCCATCCCAAAGCCAGTTGTCTAGACTAGCAAGGGAAAGACTTCCTCAGTGGAAAGGAGGTGGGCTCCCACATGGGGATGTGGGATGGGGACAAGGGAGGGGGGCCCCACACATCAGTTGATCTTGGATCCAGATTCCACCATGGGGTTTCAGCATGCATTTCAGGAGCAAGAGGAAGTATTGCCCGAGGACAGCCTGGGTACCGGTGGCTGCTGCTGCCTTTTCGGTCTTGGGGGATGGTCAGTTTGTTTCTGTTCACCTGAAAGGGAAAGGACACACAATCCAGCTTCCCAGGCTCCCAGTGAGGTAGAAAGGGCCAAGCAGGGTCTAACATGAGGTGAGGCAGCACCTTGATCTGCTGGCAACAATCCTCCCTTGCACAGCTTGGCAGCCCAAACCTTCTCTCTGGGCCTGCCTCCCCTGTTCCCCAGGGGCAGCATTTTCACCATGATGGTCCCCAATGACTGAGGTTCTGCGTTTGAGCTTCTCAGAGCGGCAGCCACAGCCAGCACCTGGGAGAGCAAGGTGGGTGAACAGCACTTCACAGAAAAAGGCTTTTATGCTGCAGGTCTACAGCCGGAGTAGCTGTTGGGGCACTGCCACCAATCAACCCTGCCGAACAAATCCCACACAGAGGATGATGGGGCCAGGGCTGTTGACACCCTATTTCCCATGGAAGAAGCGGCCTGAGAACAAGGCTGAGCCCTCAACATACAGGGATAGAGAGAGAGAGAGGTTTCTGCCCTCACCCCTGGTCCCCTTCCCCCATATCAAAACCCAGGACACTCACATGAGGGGCCAGGCCCTCTGGGCATGACTTCTTTCTGGTTCACGGCCAAGGGCTCTGAGTTTCCTGGATCCTGGGGGCCTATGATGTTGAGGTCAGCACTGCTGGGTTCTCCACAGTGCACCCACGGATGAGATGGCCATGTCCGCGAATGGGCAGTTAAAGTTTTATCACCAATCTGGACTAAGAGGGTGTGTGTGTATGTGTGTGTGTGTGTGTGTGTGTGTGTGTGCGTGCGTGTGTGTGTGTGTGTGTGTGTGTGTGTATACCAGTGCATTTGTATGTCTATGTCTCTGTGTGTGTGAGAACCTGTGATTTGGGACCAGGCTGAGGCAGGGATTTGGGAAGAAAATTGCAATGTTAATCTCTTTAGCACTTTCTCCATCAGTCAGCCCCAGGCCAGCAGGCAGAGCTGAGCTGAGGACAACAGTGTGGCACTGAGAAATCCTGGGCCCCCTGCAAAGGTTTGCGGAACAGCGAGGAAACAGGATTCAGGAGTGATGTGACTAAATATTGAAACTCTGTGAAGCTTTTAAGGGGTCCCCTTGACCTAATTTGGCTACCAGCCCTCCCTCCCACTCCAGCCCCAGCCTCACAGAGTAGGCTGGGAACAGGTCAAGGGTGGAGGACCAAGCTCAGCACACCCAAAGTGCTATCTTAATGATTGTCCCTTGTAAAAGTACCCCAATCTAGCATCCTAATGACCCACTGACTGAGGGGCTCCCAACGACGACCCTTGAGGGATGGACAGAGGGAGTACAGGTAAAGAAGTGTGTCCTGGGGAAGGTGGGAGGGGGAAGAGTATGCAGTGAGGAGGGGCCTGGCCTACTCATTTGGCCCTTTGGGCCTGGCTCTCTATTTGGGTTTTTGTCTTCTCCCATCACAGCCATTGCCATCACCACCTCTCGCGCCTGCCTGGCCTCAGATTTCTTCCCAGTGCTGGTGTGCTTGGACTCTTTGGCTCCGCAAGGGACCAAGGTATACCTCTTGGAGCTCCCAAGCAGCAGAATCCCGGAGATTGGGGGCAAGGTGGCGGTTCCAGTGGAGTAGCCAAGATTCGCTGCCTCCAGGAAGGGAAGGTTCTCCCCAGGGCAGGTTTGGAGACTCCCTCGAGGGATTTCTTCTCCTGGCCCCCTTCCTCCTAGGAGTGGCCCATGGCGGCTACCTGTAGCAGCAGCTGCAGTAGCTGATGCTACTGGTACTCCCGGGTAGGTGGGCTGGATGCCCCCCTTCCTCCAGAACACGCTCTGCATTTTCTTAGGGGGAGAGATGTCCAAATCTCCATTGCCCTGCCTGTCCTGCCTTTCCACACTGAAGTGAATCCTTGCAGAGCCGAGGACAGGAAAGTGCCTGGCATGTTAAGGGGTTCTCCCCGCCTTGGACATTCGAATGTCTGGGTGTGTCCTTGGAATCCTCGGGGCTGTTGAGCTTGACCTGGCCTCCATTTTTGGGATAAATGTTCACCCTCATCAGGTCTACCTCACTGAACTCATCAAAAGACTCGAGGTCAGACAGCAGCCCATACAGGCCTTCCACGTGGAGTGGGGAGCGCTGGTGATCAGCCACGATCAACCTACTCTTAGTGCCTCTCCTAGGGTCCCCTAGGCTGCAACCAGCACCCCTTCCCCACAGCTCTCAGCAGCCATGCATAAATTGCTGGGACCTCCCTTGAGGTCAGCCCACAAGATGGGCACTTCAGTGATCGCATAGCTTTCTGGGGACAGGTATGTGCGGATGCCCACTATGTCCAGGTCACTCAGCTGCTGCAGGATGGCTGCCACCAGACTCGTCAGCCAGTTGCAGGGCCATCACCCTTGACGGTGGCCAGGGAGCCAGGTTGGCCTTCATGGCCCCACAGCACCGGCTCTCTAGCTTCCAGCACCTCCCGCTCTGACTTGAAGCCCTCAGGGTTTGGGTACCCATCCCCATCCTCACACTCATCACTTTGTGGTGCCCTCAATTCGGGGCCTGGTCCAGGTTCCCCCAGGGTGTAGAGCTGGCCTGAGGGGCGGGGGTCGGCTCCCTGCTCTCTGGGCAGAAACCCACTCCCTAAAAAGACACCTCATCATCCGGGGAGCTCATGTCATGATCTGGGTGGCCCCTGGACCTGGGCTGGCAACGATTCATCAACCAGGTTACGGTGGTGGTGGTGGTGGCAGTCAGGGCAGGTGAGGGTGGCAGCATCTTGAGCAAGCGGTCAAGCAGCATAGGTATCCCACACACAAGACTGCTGCAAGTGGTGCCAGGCTGTCAGCGTGCCTGGGACACCCGTGCTGCAGCCTCGTCATTGGTCCGGTTCCCTCCAACCAGGGTACGACTTGTTGGCCCCGCCCCTCGAGGCGTAACCAATGGGTTCGAGGGCTTTCTCTGGTTTGCTGCCAAGCCAAGGTCCAACAAGCCAGTCCGCTAGTTGGCGAGTGAAGGTGATGGTGCGAGTAACTCTTTCAAGCCTCTTGTCCCACCTCCTGCTGTCTTGCATTCCCTTTCCGATTAGAGTCACAGCTCTGAGCCCTGACTCTGTACAAAGTGGGTAGAGCGGGAAGCAGGAAGGTACTGAGGGCACTGGTCTCCTGGAAGGTGAGGATGAAACATCAGGATGGAGGCGCTGGGCACCTAGAATGTGCTGAAAACATTTGCCAGCCTCCCTTCCAGCACAGGCCTTATGACCCAATGGGAGAATGGGCAGAGGAATCCCGCAGTCAGTGATCAGTGGTCCGGCATACTTCTCTCTGTGTGGCCAGAGGGCAAAGGGGTAATATTTTTGTTCTGTAAGATCTCTGCCTCAACTCCTCCATCAGACGCTCTTGGCAGGCGGATTTGGGGGACAGACTGGGGTTGACCTCACTTCCTCAGCTTCTTTCCCCACTCTGAGGCAATTGAAAGAAGAGAGAGTCTCAGTGTCCAGTTACACCCACAAAGATGCTCACCACTGCTGATCTTGGAGATGTGAACTAAAACTACAAATTGGGTTTTACACTCTAGGACGACAAGCTTCCAAAAGCTTAACCATTCTGGGAATGGGAGAGGTTAGGTTAAAAGCCCTGTGACAGTGGTGCAAGAGATCCATTTGGGAGGTAATTTGGCAGAATCCATGAAAAGCAACTTGTACAGCAGGGACCCTGGGCCTGGCACTCTTCTAAGTGCTGTACATAAATAGTAATGCTTCCTTGTGACACTCCTAGGACTACAGTACCAATGATTACCAGCCTCTTACAGGTGAGGAAACAGGTTCTGAGAGGTTCAGCCGCTGGTCCAAGGGCATTTGGCCCGTGCAGATCACTGGCAGAATTGAAACCAAGCAATATGACTCCAGAGTCCTTGCTTTGAGCCAAAGGTCTTAAATGTTGAAAAAAATAACAAAGCCATTTTTTTTTTCTCTGTTCCAGGAAGTCCACTGCCTGGTACTTGTAGTGTATAAAAACACATGCACAGTGGCATTGGTGATGGGAAAAACTGAGAACACTCCCAATTCTCATCAGTAAGCAAAGGGATCAATGCAACATGGTGTAGCATCCAGTAGATACAAGTGTGGCAGTCCAAAAGAATGGATCAGGCCATTATCATCAATTTCAAAAGCATCCTCCTGACTTCATACTGCAAGTGGCAGGATGCTGCTGCTGGATACACGTCTATAAATTTATTAAAACCCCTGATGAATCCTGTCTAATGTTTGATAGCCTTTGGGTGTATGTATGTTTCAGGTTCTGAAGTGTGTTTTTCACTGGCTGGGAAATATATTGGATAGCTCCTAACTGGATCCAGTAGGTGTATGGAACAAAGTCTTGGCCTTGGATCTCCCCGGGTTGGTTAGGAAGGTGTACAGTAGGTTTCTTTTAGGCTCAATGTTGCCTACAGGTACCCTGAAAGCAGCTGCTATCAGTCTGCCTTTAATGTGGGCATGCTGGGTTCAATCGGTTCTCCAATAGTATTATTATTTGGCCACAAAATTTATTCCTTCAGTTGGAATAAAAAATATCACTCCTTGTATAGAAGCTTTAACAATATTCACCCGGGAAGCCTTTGATGATAGTAACCAAGGGAATGCGTGTCCCTATGTGTGTCCCTATGTGTGTCCTTAAAGCTGAAGCAAGTCTCTTATAGGCACCATATAGTTGAGTTTTGCTTTTTTATTCATCCAGAAAATTTTGTTCCTTTTGGTTGGTGAACTCAGCCCATTTAGAGTAATTATTTATATTTAGGGACTTACTTATACCATCTTATGGATTGCTTTCTGGTTGTGTAGTATTTGCCGTTGTTTTCTTTCCCTGCTGTTTCTGCCTACTTTTGTAAATGGTAATTTTCTGTGATGGCATGCTCTGTTTTCTCCTTTTTAAATATTTTGTGAACTTATTTTAGATTTCTGCTTTGTGATTATTATGATGTTTACATAAAGCCTCTGATAACAGTCTGCTGCTGCTGCTGCTAAGTCGCTTCAGTCGTGTCCGACTCTGTGCGACCCCATAGACGGCAGCCCACCAGGCTCTCCCGTCCATGGGATTCTCCAGGCAAGAACACTGGAGTGGGCTGCCATTTCCTTCTCCAATGCACGAAAGTGAAAAGTGAAAGTGAAGTCGCTCAGTCGTGTCTGACTCTTAGCAACCCCAGGGACTGCAGCCTACCAGGCTCCTCCATCCATGGGATTCTCCAGGCAAGAGTACTGGAGTGGGGTGCCATTGCCTTCTCCGTCATAACAGTCTAGTATATGCTAATAGCCAGTTATCATTGTTTGCTTACAAAAGCTCCATCCTTTTATCCCCTTTTTGATATTTTTGATAGCACAATTTACCTCTCTTTATATTGTGTATCCATTAACAAATTATGTTATAATTTTTAAAAACTTGTAACTTTATGCTTGAGTATAGTTGGTTAACAATGTTTTGTTATTTTCAGGTATACAGGAAAGAGATTCAGTTATACATATATATGTTTCTATTCTTTTTTCAAATTCTTTTCCCATTTAGATTATTACATAATATTGAGCAGAGATCCCTGTGCTATACAGTAGGACCTTATTGGTTATCCATTTTAAATATAGTAGCGTGTATACGTCAATGCACAATTCCCTAACTATCCTCCTCCACACTCTTCCCCTTGGTAACCATTAGTTCATTCTGTGAGAGTCTGTTTCTGTTTTGTAAATAGGTTCAGTTGCATCTTTCCTTTTTTAGATTCAGCATATAAGGAATATCATATGATATTTGTCTTTCTCTAACTTACTTCACTCAGCTTGACAATTTTGAGAGTCAATTTCTAGGTAGGTTGATAAGAAGTCCAGAGTCCCTGAGGAGGAGAGAGGGGTCTGGAATTCTCAAGGAGAAGGAAAAGACAAACATCTTTTTTTTTTTTTTGCTCTATAATATGGCCAACCCCGAGGGCTTCACCAACAACCTATAGGATACCTAAGCAGAGAATTGAACATTGTGGCACGTGGGTGGCCACATTGTCTAAGAGTAATTGCTGAAATTGCTTTATTAGCACCTGAAGCTCTCAAGCTTATTAATGGGCGAAATCTTACTGTACTGACTTCTCATGATATGAGTGGAATCTTAAACTCTAAAGTTAATATTTGGATGAGAGACAGTTGGCTTCTTAAATATCATTCATTGTTGTTCGAAGGGCCAATAACTAAGCTTACAGTTTGTGGAAACTTAAATCCTGCCACTTTCCTTCCTGAAAAGGAAGATGAAACACCCGATCACGATTGTTCCCAATTCCTAACTTTAAACTATGCAGCTTGGGAAGATTTAATGGATACCCCATTAGACAATTCTAGCATGGATATATTTACAGATGGCAGTTCTTTTGTTCAGGATGGGAAGCAGAAAGCAGGTTACACTATGGTTACATCTGAACAGGTTTTAGAGGCAAAGTCTCTTCCTCCTGGTACAAGTGCCCAATTGGCTGAGCTTGTTGCTTTGACCCAAGCCTTAGAGTTAAGCAAAGGGCAGTGTGTAAATATCTACACTGATTTTAAGTATGCTTATTTGACTTTACATGCCCATGCTGCAATATGGAAAGAGAGACAATTTAAAACAGCAACAGGAGAACCTATTAAACATTTCCACGAGATTGAGAGACTTCTAACTGCTTTATATTGTCCTGAATAATTAGCTGTTATACATTTCAAAGGGCACAGCAGGGACAGGAGTAATGTAGCCATAGCCTAGGGAAATCAGTTGGCTGATTCCCAAGCTGGAAAAGCAGTGCTTTACGAACTCCCTCTCCTACAATTGCCCCTAGTCTGGAAAGGTCCTGCTAAACAGGAAAAAACAGAATATAATGAAGAAGAATTAGAAAGATATGAGAAAAGAGGAGCCAAAATTACTGATAGAGGATGGTTATAGTCTGAAGATGGACAATTAATAATTCCTGAAAATGCTCAATGGGAAATTCTTAAGGGTTTACCCCAGAGTTTTCATTTAGGTGTTGAGAGCACTTACCAGATGGCTTCTCACCTATTTGAGGGTAAAAATCTAATGAAACCTTTAAAGAACATTATCAAGAGATATGAGGTTTGTCAGAAAAATAACCCAAAGACTGAAAAGTTAGCAAAAACGGGTTTACAACGAAGTGGAAACTATCCTGAAGAGGACTGAGAAATTGATTTTACTCATATGCCAAAAACAAATGGATTTTCTTGCTAACAGGTCTGGGTAGACACTTACTGGGTGGATTGAGGCATTTTCCTGCTGTAGTGAACAGGCTAAGGAAATTATAAAAATTTTAATTCATGAAATTATTCCCAGGTTTGGGCTGCTGTGGAGCCTCCAGAGCAATAATGGCTCTGCCTTTAAAGCTGCTGTAACTCAAGGGGTGTCAAAAGCTCTAGGAATAGAATATCACTTCCACTGTTCCTGGAGACCCCAATCTTCAAGAAAGGTAGGAAAGGCTAATGACATTATTGAGGCATCTGCATAAATTAACTCAAGAGATTTGGGACAATTGGCTTGAAGTTCTACCATAGCTTTAATGAGGGTTTGGACTGCCCCTAAAAAGGAAGGACCTTCCCCCTTTGAATGTATCTATGGAAGACCTTTCTTATGCATAGACATTGTTATAGACCCCGAAGCCTTAGAATTAACTAATTATGTGACTCAGCTTTCACCCTTTCAAGAGGCATTATGGAAACTCCAGGAGGTGACTCCCGACCCAGCCTCTGAGTCAAACAAGCTGCAGTTTGAGCAAGGCACTGAAGTCCCAATAAAGACATTGGGATCTGGAGGGCAATCTCTTGAGCTCCTCTGGGAAGGCCCTTACCAGCTTATTCTTTCTTCTCCCACAGCTGTCAAGGTGCCAGGAATTGATTCCTGGGTGCACCACACTCGAGTTAAAAAGTGGCACCCAGACCAAAACTAAACAATGTCATTTTATGTCTTTATCCTCTATGCTTTCACCTTTAACTTTTCAGATGGGCCTGATAATATATGTGGGCCTGCTTCTGCTGACTCAAAAAGTCCTGAGTCTGCTGTTTGACCCTCAAGACAATGCCTTCCTGTCCTGGGCTCATTCTTATGCTGCATTCCACAATCGGTCTAATTGCTGGGTCTGAGGAGCACTCCCTCTTCATCAGTTGAAGGCTTCCAACGGTGGGTTTCTCCATTTCAAGGGAAAGACTTTCTTTAACTCTGTCAATATCTCCACCAACAACAATCACATGTGATGCCTGTCTTTAATCTGATGACATCTAGCAGTCCTAAGATGGATTGGTATAACACTTTATACCTTAACCATGGACATAATATGACTTTCAACCTTGATTATACATTATCTTGGTTTAATGACTATTTTGCTGCACATGAGAAGCTAAATGGGTCTAGATCTGGTGGTTTCCTACCTGATGTTTATCAAATATGGGATGAGGTCATATAGCTAACTCCTGAAAAGGAACATCTACTATCTAATTCTCCCGTATGCTGGGAATAAATAGAGCCATCCCCAGAAGTTAGCTGACAACTTAATTATAATGACTGGAAACAGTTGGGATTTTTGCTTCAAGAAATATGCAATGTAACCATTCCTGTGTTTTCCAATTCCAGTTCAGGTCCTCCTTTTGCCTGGCCAGAAACTCATTGGGACTGGATCCCTCAGTCATGCTGATTTGCTCCAAATGAGACCTACTGGATATGTGGCTCCTACCTATGCACGTGGCTTATCCCTGGCTGAATAGGGAGATGCACCCTATCTCTTTTACTCATAGCTTCATATTTTCAGAGCTTGCAGAGAAGCCTGCTAATCTGCCACACCATAAAACTCACTAGGCAAGGTCTGTATTTCACTGGTACGCTTATATGGCTGCAATATTCATTCCCTCTCTGGGAACTACAGATGTTATGCTATGAGTTGATGCTCTGACTAACTTCACTCAATAGGCTTTACAAGACTCTCAAAAAGCTATTTCAGCCCTTAATGCTGAACAAATAGAAATTAGAAAGGTGGTTTTACAAAACAGATTGGTCTTAGATATTCTAACAGCCACACAAGGAGGAACTTGTGCTATTATTTATAACCAGTGTTGTACATATATACCAGAAAAGAATACTCATGTTATTCACTTTACTAAACACATGAACAGGATGATTCAGGCTATGGATTCTCATGAAGCCTCAGTCACCTCACTTTGGGAAACGTTAACTACATCCCCATGGTGGAAAACTATCTAAATTGTAATAATTCTAATTGTTGTTTTTATTGCTTGCTCCCTGTATCTGTAACTGTGTAACTGGATTTATTTCTAACTGTATGAAAGCTTCTAAGTTACAAAGGTTTGTCTAGGCTTCTTTGAGTGCCACAGCCTCCTCCAACTATTATATGGGGCCCCTGGATCAGAGACCCTCAATATGAGGGTTAGGAGAATATGTTGCCTTAATAATTTAGGGATGTTGCCCCTCAACAGCAGGAAAGTAGTTATGGAATGAAAATGACACCCCTTTCCCTTGGCAACATAATTCTTCTAAAAGAAAAGGGGGAAATGAGAGAGTTGATTTCTAGGTAGGTTGATAAGAAGTCCAGGGTACCTGAGGAGGAAAGAGGGATGTGGGGCTCTCGAAGAGGTGATAGGGGTTTGGAATTCTCAAGTAGGAGGAAAGGACAAATGTCTTTTTTTTCCTCTACATTTCTTAGTCACATAAAACGTTTTTTTTTTTTTCTTTAAACCTGGAACTGATGATTACACAAGAAAGCAACTGAGCTTAAACTCTGTACTAAGGATTATATAACAACAATGTATCCTCCTTGAGTTCCAAAGAATAGCAAGGAGAGATAATTAAGCCTTCCTCAGTGATCAGTGCAAAGAAATAGAGGAAAACATTGGAATGGGAAAGACTAGAGATCTCTTCAAGAAAATTAGAGATACCAAGGGAACATTTCATGCAAAGATGGGCTCACTAAAGGACAGAAATGGTATGGACCTAACAGAAGCAGAAGATATTAAGAAGAGGTGGCAAGAATACACAGAAGAATTGTACAAAAAAGATCTTCACAGATAATCACAATGGTGTGATCACTCACCTAGAGCCAGACATCCTGGAATGTGAAGTCAAGTGGGCCTTAGGAAGCATCTCTATAAACAAAGCTAGTGGAGGTGATGGAATTCCAGTTGAGCTATTTCAAATCCTGAAAGATAATGCTGTGAAAGTGCTGCACTCAATATGCCAGCAAATTTGGAAAACTCAGCAGTGGCCACAGGACTGGAAAAGGTCCATTTTCATTCCAATCCCAAAGAAAGGCAATGCCAAAGAATGCTCAAACTACTGCACAATTGCCTCATCTCACATGCTAGTAAAGTAATGCTCAAAATTCTCCAAGCCAGGCTTCAGCAATACGTGAACCATGAACTTCTGGATGTTCAAGCTGGATTTAGAAAAGGCAGAGGAACCAGAGATCAAATTGCCAACATCCGCTGGATCATTGAAAAAGCAAGAGAGTTCCAGAAAAACATCCATTTCTGCTTTATTGACTACGCCAAAGCCTTTGACTGTGTGGATCACAATAAAGTGTGGAAAATTCTTCAAGAGATGGGAATACCAGACCACCTGACCTGCCTCTTGAGAAACCTGTATGCAGGTCAGGAAGCAACAGTTAGAACTGGACATGGAACAACAGACTGGTTCCAAATAGGAAAAGGAGTACGTCAAGGCTGTATATTCTCACCCTGCTTATTTATCTTCTATGTAGAGTACATCATGAGAAACTCTGGGCTGAATGAAGCACAAGCTGGAATCAAGATTGCCATGAGAAATATCAATAACCTCAGATATGCAGATGACACCACCATTATGGCAGAAAGCAAAGAAGAACTAAAGAACTTCTTGATGAAAGTGAAAGAGGTGAGTGAAAAGTTGGCTTAAAGCTCAACATTCAGAAAACTAAGTTCATGGCATCTGGTTCCATCACTTCATGGGAAATAGATGGGGAAACAGTGGAAACAGTGTCAGACTTTAGTTTTTGGGCTCCAAAATCACT
Source organism: Bos javanicus (assembly GCF_032452875.1). Lineage (NCBI taxonomy): Eukaryota > Metazoa > Chordata > Mammalia > Artiodactyla > Bovidae > Bos > Bos javanicus. The sequence continues at coordinate 80,769,642 of NC_083897.1, read as the reverse complement.
GCAGATGGTGACTGCAGCCATGAAATTAAAAGATGCTTACTCCTTGGAAGAAAAGTTATGACCAACCTAGACAACATATTCAAAAGCAGAGACATTACTTTGCCAACAAAGGTCCGTCTAGTCAAGGCTATGGTTTTTCCTGTGGTCATGTATGGATGTGAGAGTTGAACTGTGAAGAAAGCTGAGTGCCAAAGAATTGATGCTTTTGAACTGTGGTGTTGGAGAAGACTCTTGAGAGTCCCTTGGACTGCAAGGAGATCCATCCAAACCATTCTTTAAAGGAGATTGGTCCTGGTTGTTCTTTGGAAGGAATGATGCTAAAGCTGAAACTCCAATACTTTGGCCACCTCATGGGAAGAGTTGACTCATTGGAAAAGATTCTGATGCTGGGAGGGATTGGGGACAGGAGGAGAAGGGGATGACAGAGGATGAGATGGCTGTATGGCATCACTGCCTCGATGGGCGTGAGTTTGTTTGCGTGAACGGGAGTTTGTGATGGACAGGGAGGCCTGGCGTGCTGCAATTCATGGGATCGCAAAGGGTTGGACATGACTGAGCGACTGAACTGAACTGAACATATATATATATACTCTATAAAATTTAGAGGAAAAGGGAAGAAAGGATGGCACATAAGGAGGAGTGTGCCTATTCTTGAATAAGGAATGGGGCTAAGATAAGACAGGAAAAACTTCAGCAGTCTTGGGTGGAGCCAACACTATCCCCTTCTTTGACTTGGGGGTATACACTTGATAATCAATTATTAAACTCCACGTATATATTGTGACTTTATCTCTATGTTACATTTCAGTATAATTGGAGAAAAATATAATGCTAAGGGAAATAACATCCCAGTGTAAGCATATTGTGATAATGTTCTAACCAGAAGTAGAACCAAAATTACTTTCTTTGTATATAACATATCTAATTGAGATTAGTAATCTTATTTCATTTAGATTAATAGCTTTATTTTCAACAGCTCAAAGCTTTTTACTAAAAATAACAAAGTGATGCTTAGATAACTGTAATGTCAATTTCAATTTTTAATACATATTCCATATTTGAGTAGTACATTATCATTCAGCATTTAATTGTGAATTTGTGCTGAAACACACAGAAGTGATGTATTTGGTCACAGTTTCTCAGAGAGTTCTCCCCCTCCCCATCCACTTCTTCTCATACACGGAGCGCCAAGAACCTGAGAAAAAGAAATGAAGGCCAAAAATCCGGAGCGATGTCCCTGCATTGTAATACACCGATTTGACCAGGCGAGGGCAGTATCGTCTAAGGCTGTTTGTGGGGAAGGGCCAGATGCCATCCATGCCTTTGGAGTTCCTCCTGTTCTTTGTGATTAGTCTATTAACCCCTGAGACTGAGGGGCTTATTTGTGCCAATAAAGGTGGTGGTGGTGATGGTACTGGTGGTTGGATGGGCTGCATCTCCCTTGCCCGTTTGACACTTCTATCTCAACACCAGCCTTCACCCCTGCTCCCCGCAGAAGCAGCTATTTTCTTCGTCAGACAGAAACTGAGACCATTGATGTGCTAGACTGGGTGTGCTCCCACCTTCTACTGGAAGAGAGGCAGTAGGTGGGTGTGCACAGCCCTTCAAGCCCTTCCCTTGTTCTTTGTAGGGAGCAAAGCTGGAAGAATTTTCCTGAAATGTTAGCCTCCACCCCGCAGTGAGTGCCCCTGCTTTTGTTTCTAGTCTTGTGGCCCAAGTGAAGGCTCCACACTGGTTTGTGGCATTGATAGGGTCAATAGGAAGAATGTCATGTTTTTTTTTTAAATGCTCATTGATTGAAGAAATGAAACAAAAATCATTTTCTGGGGCCACTGCTCTACTCAAAATGACATTTCCCATTATAAATACGATTCCATCTTCTAAGCTTGTTGTTTATAATTCCAGCTATTATAATTTGCCTCCCTTTTTAAGCATGGGCCTGAAGCAGAGAATGAGGAAATGTATGTTGAGACTTTACTTTAAGTGACTGAGTATGTAAAGGTTCTTCTCAGATTCTTCTTAGGGATTTTTCATGTCTTTAAACTACATGTGCTTTATTCCTAATTCTTAGACACCATCAGAAGACATTTTGAAAAAAAAATTGTTTTGCCCATGATTCTAAGATCCAAATGCCTCAGCTGATTTTTCCCACGTGGTTCCTGCCTCAGAATCACAGATGTACAGAATATTAGAGCTAGATAATCTCATGTAGAAATCTAACAGGTCTACTCCTGCTGCTACTACTGCTGTTAAGTCACTTCAGTCGTGTCCGACTCTGTGTGACCCCACAGACGGCAGCCCACCAGGCTCCCCCGTCCCTGGGATTCTCCAGGTGAGAACACTGGAGTGGGTTGCCATTTCCTTCTCCAAAGCATGGAAGTGAAAAGTGAAAGTGAAGTTGCTCAGTCGTGTCCGACTTAGCGACCCCATGGACTGCAGCCTACCAGGCTCCTCCATCCATGGGGTTTTCCAGGCGAGAGTACTGGAGTGGGGTGCCATTGTCTACTCCTGAGGGGTGTACAAATGAGGAATCTGAGAGTAGAGGGACAGTGCCATGTCCAGGCCAGCAGGCAGTTCAACTCTACCTGTTCAGTCCCCACTTTGCTGTTCGTTAGGACAGAAGCACCTCCATCACCTCACACTCAGAACTCTTGTGGATGTATGTTGAAACTGGTACAGCTTCTTCCGAACCTCCTGACTAATTTGAAACAATGAAATCGGTCCCATTTACTGTCAGTTATAGCTAGAGCCTTGTTCACTCACTTGAGCATCCCAGGTGAAGCACTCCCCTTCATTGCACGCACAGAATCTCTAGTGTTTTGGGGTCACCTTGGATTGCTGACCTAACAGGCCTAACACAAGGCAGAGTAAGGTAGGGCAAGCACTTGATGAGGAATCAGGAGACCTGTCTCTCTCCTAACCTGCTGAAAATCACTTCCCCTTTCTGAACATCTGTTTTCCCTTTTGGGAAAAGTGGAAGGTGAACTAGAACTGTGGTTCTCAACCTGGATTCCAAGAACTTCTGAAATTCTGTGCAAAGTTGTGGGAGGCAACGTATACAGCTTCTTGGGAGGGTGTATAGAGCTTTCAATAGATTCTCAAAGGAGTCCTACTAAGGACTGAATTGTGTTGTCTCCACATTCCTATCTTCAAGCCCTAACCCTCAGTGTGACTGAGTTTGGAGATGGAGCCTTAGAGAGGTAATTAGGATTAATTGAGGGAGCTGGTAAAGAATTTGCCTGCAGTTCAGGAGACCCTAGTTTGATTCCTGGGTGGGGAAGTTCCCCTGGAGAAGGGATATGCTACCCACTCTTGTATTCTTGGGCTTCCCTGGTGTCTGGATGGTAAAGAATCTGCCTGCAATGTGGGACACCTGGGTTCGATCGCTGTGTTGGAAAGATACCCTGGAAGAGGGCATGGCAACCCACTCCAGTATTTTGGCCTGGAGAATTCCCATGGACAGAGGATTCTGATGTACCACAGTTCATGGGGTTGCCAAGAGTCGGACATGACTGAGCCACCAAGCACAACACACAAGGTTGTAAGAGTGGGGCCCTAATTCCATAGGATCTGGTATCCTTATAAGAGGAAAAGGTACCAGATCTCTCTCTCTCTCTGTCTTTGTCCATACACGCACAGAGGAAATGTCATGTGAGGAAGCAGAGGGAAGGTGGCCAACTGCAATACAAGAGGAGTGCCTTCACCAGGAGTTGAACTTGCTGGCACCTTGATCTTGGACTTCTAGTATCCTGAACTATGAGAAACTAAATGTCTTTTGTTTAAGCCATCCAGCCTGTGGTATTTAGTTCTGGCAACACAAAGACTAACACAGGGCCCATACCTGCCCCCCCCCCCCCACCAAAAGATTCAGAGCCATTAATCCATTGGTTGCCAGAAACCCATCCTGGACATTCATATTTTAATACAACATTTTTAGATACTTGCAGATTCTTGGGTTCTTGCTTAGAACAGTGCAGTATATATATATATTTTATTGCAACATACTTCCTTTTCTAATAGTTACATAACACAGATTTGTATCTATATAAACCCACAGACCAGAGTTTAAGTCCTGATTTCACCACCTACTAGATGTTTGACCTTGGACAGCTTATCACATGTTTGTGCCTCATACCTAAAATAGGGATAAGATTAGTGTCTACCTCACATGGCTGTTGTGAGAATTAAATGACATAATATATGTAGAGGGCCTAGCACATAGTAAAGTTTCAACAGATATTAGTAGCTTTTGTGATGAAAATGTAAGTTGCTATCAGGGTTTTTACCCTTATAAGCAACAATGCTGTGAGCAAACTTCTTTATTTACAGATATATATTTTTTTCATTTAAATGATTTCCTTAGGCTCAGTTCCTGAGAGTGGTGCAACTGAGTCAATACATTTTTTCCCCCTTATCATTTAGATGTTCTTATTTTGTTCTTATTGAAACATATAATTTACATTTATTTAGGTGTAAATCTCTTAGGAAAACGCAGAAAAGCAAAATAAATTATAACATTTCTAGATGTTCATTCTATTTAGTATAGAGTTTTATTAGTCCCTTTTCAACTCAGAAGTATGTGTTGCTAGTTTTGCACCCCATGCAATTCTTTGGTACAACAGCATTTATAAAGAGTGCTTCAGTGTTGGATCCAGGATTTCCTTCCAAACTACTGATAACCCTGTCTGTACCCTGTCAATATACTTTCTAAGAGGGTTTCATGTATGTATAAATAACAACAACTACCTCATAAAACTGGCAGAGCACCAACAGCAGCACTGTCAAAAGCATGCTCATTTTAGAAACATGAAAATGTAAAAAAAAAAAAAAGCCTGTCTTAGAATCAATGAAATATGCTTACTTACCACTTACTATGAATCCCATCTCCTTTAGATAATTTTCTTAAACTACATTTCCCAACATCCCTTGCAAGCCTGTGATATGGTTCTCACCAATAAGGTGCTTCCATAGAAGGCTTTTATTTTGCAAGTGACATGAGGAACGTGCTGGGCAGAGGTCATGTTTTCCCTGCCATGGATGGCAATAGATGCAGTGTTTCTGAGGTTATTGAGACCAATTAAGCAGCAGTGTTTCTGAGAGCTTTGCCTAGAGCTTCTTCTATAGCCCTTCTAACAGTTCCGCAGGGGATAAATTCTTTTTTGCCGAAACTAGTTAGAGTTGCCCCCATGAGATCTTTTCTTTCCTTCTTCCTTGTTAACAAACTATGATTTTTTGGGGGCCAGCAATACATGTAAGCTAAAAAGCTGCATCTCACAGGCTTCCTCAAAGACGGATTCTTCCTATCCATAAACATGGTATATTCCTCCATCTATTTATGTCATCTTTGATTTCTTTCACCAGTGCTTTATAGTTTTCTATATATAGGTCTTTTGTTTATTTAGGTAGATTTATAACTAAGTATTTTATTTTTTTCATCACAATGGTGAATGGAATTGTTCCTTAATTTCTCTGTTTTCTCATTGCTAGTGTATAGGAATGCAAGGGATTTCTGTGTATTAATTTTATATCCTGCAAACTTACTATATTCATTGATCAGCTCTAGTAATTTTCTGGTGGTGTCTTTAGGGTTTTCTATGTAGAGGATCATGTCATTTGCAAACAGTGAGAGTTTTATTTCTTCTTTTCCAATCTGGATTTCTTTTATTTCTTTTTCCCCCCTCTGATTGCTGTGGCTAAAACTTCCAAAACTATGTTGAATAGTAGTGGTGAGAGTGGGCACCCTTGTCTTGTTCTTGACTTCAGGGGAAATGCTTTCAATTTTTCACCACTGAGGATAATGTTTGCTGTGGGTTTATCATACATGGCTTTTATTATGTTGAGGTATGTTCTTCTATGACCTCTATAAAGTTATGACCAACCTACACAGTGTATTAAAAAGCCGAAACATTACTTTCCAACAAAGGTTAGTATAGTCAAAGCTATGGTTTTTCCAGTAGTCATGTATTGATGTGAGAGTTGGACTATAAAGAAAGCTGAGCACTGAAGAATTGATGTTTTGGAACTGTGGTGTTGGAGAAGACTCTTGGGAGTCCCTTGGACTGCAAGGAGATCCAACCAGTCCATCCTAAAGGAGATCAGTCCTGAATATTCATTGGAAGGACTGACACTGAAGCCGAAACTCCAATACTTTGGCCACCCGATGTGAAGAACTGACTCATGTGAAAAGACCCTGATGCTGGGAAAGATTGAAGGTGGAAGGAGAAGGGGACGACAGAGGATGAGATGGTTGGGTGGCATCACCTACTCAATGGACATGAGTTTGAGTAAACTCCAGGAGTTGGTGATGGACAGGGAGGCCTGATGTGCTACAGTCCATGGGGTTGCAAAGACTTGGACATGACTGAGCGACTGAACTGTACTGAACTGATGTTCCTCTATGCTTGCTTTCTGGAGAGTTTTTGTCATAGATGGGCGTTGAATTTTGTCAAAGGCTTTCTCTGCATCTATTGAGATAATCGTATGTTTTTTATCTTTCAATTTGTTAATGTGGGGTATCACACTGATTGATTTGCGAATATTGAAGAATCCTTACATTCCTGGGATAAAACCCACTTGGTCATGATGTATGATCTTTTTAATATGCTGTTGGATTCTGTTTGTTAGAATTTTGTTAAGGATTTTTGCATCTATGTTCATCAGTGTTATTGGCCTGTAGTTTTCTTTTTGTGTGTGGCATCTTTGTCTGGTTTTGTTATTAGGGTGATGGTGGCCTCATAGAATGAGTTTTAGAGTTTACTTTCCTCTGTAATTTTCTGGAAGAGTTTGAAGAGGATAGGTGTTAGCTCTTCTCTAAGTTTTTGGTAGAATTCACCTGTGAAGCCATCTGATCCTGGGCTTTTGTTTGTTGGAAGATTTTTGATTACAGTGTTGATTTCTGTGCTTGTGATGGGTTTGTCAAGATTTTCTATTTCTTCCTGGTTCAGTTTTGGAAAGTTATACTTTTCAAAAATTTCACTCATTTCTTCCAAGTTGTTCATTTTATTGGCATATAGTTGCTGACAGTAGTCTCTTATGATCCTTTATATTTCTGTGTTGTCTGTTGTGATTTCTCCATCTTCATTTCTGATTTTGTTGATTGGATCTTCTCTCTTTTTTTCTTGATGAGTCTGGCTAATGGTTTGTCTATTTTATTTATCTTCTTAAAAAACCAGCTTTTAGTTTGGTTGATTTTTGCTATGGTCTCCTTTGTTTCTTTTTCACTTATTTCTGCTCTAATTTTTATAATTTCTTTCCTTCTACTAACCCTCGGGTTCTTCATTTCTTCTTTTTTTAGCTGTTTTACGTGTAAAATTAGGTTATTTATTTGATTTTTCTCCTGTTTCTTGAGGCAAGCTTGTATTGCTATGTACCTTCCCCTTAGCACCGTTTTTACTGAATCCCATAGGTTTTGCATTGTTGTGTTTTCATTTTCATTTGTTTCTATGCATACTTCAATTTCCTTTTTGATTTCTTCCATGATTTATTGGTTATTCAGAATCGTGTTGTTTAGTATCCATATGTTGGTATTTTTAATAAACTGAAAGGACTTAAAGGAGGAGAAGAGATTACAAAGAGGTGTCAAGAATACACGGAACTGTATACAGAAGGTCTCGATGACCCAGATGGCCACGATGGTGTGGTCACCCACCTAGAGCCAGACATCCTGAAGTGTGAAGTCAAGTGGTCTTAGGAAGCATTACTACAAACAAAGCTAGTGGAGGTGATGGGATTTCACCTATTCATCTATTTTAAATCCTAAAAGATGATGCTATTAAAGTGCTGAACTCAACATGCCAGAAAATTTGGAGAATTCAGCAGTGGCCACAGGACTGGCAAAGGTCAGTTTTCATCCCAATCCCAAAGAAAGGCAATGGGAGAGAATGTACAAGCTACTGTACAATTGCACTCATTTCATATGCTAGCAAGATTATGCTCCAAATCCTTCAAGCTAGGTTTCAGCAGTACATGGACCAAGAACTTCCAGATGTACAAGCTAGATTAAGAAAAGGCAGAGGAATCAGAGATCAAATTGCCAACATCTGCTGGATCATATAAAAAGCAAGGGAATTCCAAAAAAACACATCTGCTCCACTGACTACACTAAAGCTTTTGACTGTGTGGATCATAAACAACTGTGGAAAATTCTTAAAGAGATGGGAATACCAGACCCACATTACCTGCCTCCTGAGAAGCCTGTATGCAGGTCAAGAAGCAACAGTTAGAACTGGACATGGAACAGAGTTGGCTCAAAATTGGGAAAAGAGTATGTCAAGGCTGTATATTGTCACCCTGCTTATTTAACTTATATGGAGAGTACATTATGTGAAATGCCAGCCTGGATGACTCACAAACTGGAATCAAGACTGCTGGAGGGAATAACAACAGCCTCAGATAAGCAGATGATACCACTTTAATGGCAGAAAGTGAAGAGGAACTAAAGAGGCTCTTGATGAAGGTGAAAGAGGAGAGTGAAAAAGCTGGCTTAAAATTCAACATTCAAACAGCTAAGATCATGGCATCTGGTCTCACCGCTTCATGGCAAACAGATGGGAAAAAAGTGGAAACAGCAACAGATTTTATTTTCTTGAGCTCCAAAATCATTGTGGACTGTGCCTGCAGCCATGAAATTAAAAGATGCTTGCTCCTTGGAAGAAAAGCTATGACAAACCTAGACAGCATATTAAAAAGCAGAGACACCACTTTGCAGACAAAGGTCAGTATAGTCAAAGCTATGGTTTTTCCAGTAGTCGTGTATGGATGTGAGAATTGAGCCATAAAGAAGACTGAGCGCCAAAGAATTGATGCTTTCAAACTGTGGTGCTGGAGAAGACTCTTGAGAATCCCTTAGACAGCAAGGAGATCCAACCAGTCAATCCTAAAGGAAATCAACCCTGAATATTCTTTGGGAGGACTGATGCTGAAGCTGAAGCTCCAATACTTGGGCCACCTGATGTGAAGAGCCGACTCATTGGAAAAGACCCTGATGCTGAGAAAGATTGAGGGCAAGAGGAGAAGGGGGTTGACAGAGGATGAGATGGTTCGATGGCATCACCGATTCAATGGACACGGGTGTGAGTAAATTCTGGGAGATAGTGAAGGACAGGGAAGCCTGGCATGCTGCTGTTCTTGGGGTCGCAAAGAGTTGGACATGACTTGGTGACTGAACAACCACAATAGCAATGTCTAAAAAGAACAATATAGCTTATGTGTAGTTTATCCCAGGAACTCAGGAATTGTTCAGTGTTCAAAAATCAATTTAAAAAAATCAATTTCATACATCATATTAACTGTCAATAAAGAAAACACAATCATGTCAACTGATGCAGAAATCTTCAACAAAATTCAACATCCATTTTTTAAAATTAGTGGATAATCACTTTACAATATTTATTGGTTTCTGCTGTTCAACAATATGAATCAGCTATTCCCCTCCCTCTTGAGTCTCTCTCACAACCCCCCAGTCCCACTCCTCTAGGTCATCACAGAGCACTGAGCTGAGATCCCTGTGTTATACAGCAGCTTCCTACTAGCTGTCTATTTTATACATGGTACTATATGTAGAGAGAAGGAGAAGGCAATGGCAACCCACTCCAGTGTTCTTGCCTGGAGAATCCCAGGAACAGGGGAGCCTGGTGGGCTGCCGTCTATGGGGTCGCACAGAGTGAGATACGACTGAGGTGACTTATCAGCAGCAGTATATCTATATCTATATCTATATCTATATCTATATCTATATATATTATCTATGTCAGTGCAACTCTCTCAGTCAATATCCACTTAAGACAAAAACTCTCAGCAAACTAAGAATAGAACTGAATTTCATCAGCCTGAAGAAGGGCATCTATAAAACACTTACATCTAATATCATACTTAATTGTAACCAAACTAAATGCTTTAAGAATGTCTATTCTGTTTTATTTTATTATCATCATTTTTGACTGCATTGTACAGCTTGTGGGATCTTAGTTCCCCAACCAGGGATTAAATCTGGGCCTCAGCAGTGAAAGTGTTGAGTCCTAACCACTGGACAGCCAAGGAATTTCCAAGGATGTCCACTCTTGCCACTCCTATTTGAAACGGCACTAGAACAATTGTCTTGGTGTGGGTGTTTGGGTTCATTTTGTTTGGGACCCTCTGTTAGTCCTGTACTTGGATATCTGCTTCCTTCTTCAGGTTTGGGAATTTTTTAGCCATAATTTCCTCAAATACATTTTTAACTTCCCCTCTCTCTTGTCTTTCTGGGACCTCTACAATGCTAATATTGGTATGCTTAATGCTACCCCAGAGATCTCTTAAACTGCTTTCATTTTTAAAAATTGTTTGTCCTTTTATTGTTCTGATTGGGTGATTTCCATTATTCTGTCTTCCAGATCACTTATGAATTCTTCTGTGTGACCTAGTCTGCTATTCAGTCCTAGTATTTTTTTTTTATTTCAGCTATTGAATTCTTCATTTCTGATTTTGTTTTTTTTTTTATATTTACTAATTCTTTGTTAAAACTTTCACTATATTCATCTTTTCTTTCCCCTAATTCAGTTAACATTTGTGGTTTTTTTGTTTTTTTTTTTTGCCAATTTTTAACGTTCTTTATTGGTAAATTATTTCTTTTATGTTTTTTTTTTTCAGACTTTTTCTCTTGTCTTTCAATTGAGAGTTGTTCCTTTGCTTTTTCATTGTGTTTGACTTTCATTGCCTCTATGAATTTAGGTAAAACTGTTGCCCGTTGTGGTGTGGAAAGGGTGTTCTTATGTGAGAGTATCCCTGTCAGACACATGTGCTCAGTGCCTTTGGTGGGAGAGCTGCATGTGATCTAGACAAAAATCACATCTTTCCTTGGGGTGTGCTGGCAACTATCACCTTGGTAGGGGGATGGAGCTAGAGATGCACGGACTAGAGCTGGAGCTGGGTGTGAGGTGGGCCGTACCCTCTTCTCAGTGGCTATCATTGCCCCATTGCTGGTGTAACCTGATTCCAAGTTCCTGGAGCAGAAGCCCTGAGGGTCAGGCCTGAGCTGAATTTGTTTCCTTTAGGTGTGTGCTTTTCCCTCCCCCAACACGAAGAACCTTGCCGCATTGGGGATAGTGCTGAAGTGAAGTGGGGCTCTTATATGCTCTTAGTTCATGTTGGCCAGAGAAGGCAATGGCACCCCACTCTAGTACTCTTGCCTGGAAAATCCCATGGATGGAGGGGCCTGGTGGGCTGCAGTCCATGGGGTTGCTAGGAGTCAGACATGACTGAGCGACTTCACTTTCACTTTTCACTTTCATGCATTGGAGAAGGAAATGGCAACCCACTCCAGTGTTCTTGCCTGGAGAGTCCCAGGGACGGGGGACCCTGGTGGGCTGCCGTCTATGGGGTCGCAGAGAGTCGGACATGACTGACATGACTTAGCAGCAGTTCATGTTGGCTACAGACAGAGATCGCAGGCATCCACAATTGTTTCTCTTGCTCTGCTCAGTTACAGTTTGGGGTGCAAGTCCCCTTTGTCCTTCACAGCCGATCACTGCCACCAGTCTCTGCCTCCCCTGCCTTGTTGTGGAGCAACACTACAGTGCGGGTGAGGATGTCATGGACTCTCAGCATGTATCAGTGCATGAGCTGCAGTGGAGCAGCTGCCATCAGAGCTTCTTGAATAAGTGTCGACAATGGCAATTGCCACTTCAGGTTCCTACCTGGGACAAGGTCACCTTTCCTTGAGTTTTCTCCTTGGTCGTGGCAGCCCTAGATCCAGTGCTGCCTGTGATGTGGAGTACATGGGGCTGGAGTGTTCACTCAGCTCAGGCTGGAGTATGTGCTGAGGCAGTTGTAGGAAACCCAGTAGCCCCTAGAGAAGTGCTCTCTCTGTCCTCTCCACCCTGCCTCAGGTGCAAGCCAGCACACATGCTCCTCATGAGTGGAGTCCAGTTTTCCCACAGCCCTACCATTAGTACCAGCAGTCATCCAACCAGTTAAAGGAGCTCATTTCCCCTGTGTAAGACCTCAGGACTGGGGTACCCAGGCTGGGCTCTTATTGCTCACTCCCTAAGGCAGGTCTCCATCCATGTATTCTCCCTTTTCCTCTGAGTCCACTGCCAGGGATCTTCCTTAGTTGAACTGGAGTCTTTCTGCCAGTTTCCAGTTAGTTTTCAGTGAGAATTGTTCCACACGTGGATGTATTTTTGATGTGTTCATGGGGGTGGTGGTGAGTTCTGTGTCCTCCTGCTCTGCCATTGTGATCACCTCCTCAACTATTCTTTCTCTGAATATTCTTTTTGCCCCCTTTTCTTTCTCCTTTCCTTATGGGATTCCCACTATGTGTGTGTTGGCATGTTTTATGGCATTCCACAGGTCTCTTAGATTTTGTTCTTTTTTCAGGTGTCTTTATTTTTTTTTACTCTTCTTTTTAGACTGGATAATTTTATTTAACCAGTCTTCAAGTTCAGTGATTCTTTCTTCTGCCTACTCAAAACTACTATTGAAGCCCTCCAGTGAGATTTTCATTTCAATTATTGCACTTTCAGTTCCAAAGTTCTGCTTTGGCTCCTTTTTCTGTTTGACTCTTTATTAATATTATTTATTTCTCATACATTGTTCTCCTGGTTTTCTTTAGCTCCTTGACCATATTTAAGACAATTGATTTAAAATCTTTGTCTAATAGACCCAGTGTCTGTGCTTCTTTAAGGATGGTTTCTGTTGATTTCTTCTGTGAATTAGCCATAATTTTTTCTTGTTTCTTTGTATACTTAATACTTTTGTTTAAAACTGGACACTTTGAATATTATAATGTGGCAAGTCCAGAAATCATATTCTTTCACTTCTGAGGGTTTTTCCCCCTTGATGTTATATAGCTGCTTGTTTACTTAGTGACTTCTAAACTATTTTTGTAAAGTCTGTATTCTTTGTCATGTGTGGTCTCTGTCACTGTAGATTGTGCTAAGCTAGTGTTTGGACAGAATATATCCTTCAGTGCCATGATGGAAGGAGGGAGGGGGAAGAAGGATAGAGAGAAGCAGAGAGGAGGGAAAGGAGACACACACAGAGAGAATGGAAAGAGAAAGAGAAGAAGGAGTAAGGGGAAAAAGGAAGAGGGAAAGGAGGAAGATGAGAAAAGAAAGGAAGGAAGGAAGGAATAAAAATAACAGCAAAAAACCTCTCATTGGCTCTGTTCTGAGGCACTCCCACAATGCTTGGCCAGGTCACATAAAGCTCTATCTTAACTTTCACTTCCTGCTTATACTGAGCCTATACATCAGCAAGAGGTAAAAGCTTAGGATATTCTAAGGACTTTTCTCTCCTAAAGGAGATCAGTCCTGGGTGTTCATTGGAAGGACTGATGCTAAAGCTGAAACTCCAATACTTTGGCCACCTCATGCAAAGAGTTGACTCATTGGAAAAGACCCTGATGCTGGGAGGGATTGGGGGCAGGAGGAGAAGGGGACGACAGAGGATGAGATGTCTGGATGGCATCACTGACTCAATGGACGTGAGTTCGGGTAAACTCTGGGAGTTGGTGATGGACAGGGTGGCCTGGCATGCTGCAGTTCATGGGGTCGCAAAGAGTCGGACACAACTGAGGGCCTGAACTGAACTGAACTGAAGTGAAGGACTTTTCTAAGCATGCATTCTGCCCTGGACATGCAATGACTTTCTAAATTCCCCAGTAAACTTGAATGCTTTTGAATGCCCCAATTTCTTCTGTTTCCAGCTTTGTGCCTCTGACTTTTAGCACTCTATCAAATGCCTCTACCATAATCTGTTGCCCCAGCTGGCTGTGGATACCCTGGATAGTTATGAATAAGGTATATCTGTCCTGCAGGTAGCCTACATACAGACCAGAACAAATAGAATTCTTTGAGACTATGCCTGCTCTTCTCCCTTTGGAGCCAGGTATAAGAGTCCCATACTGAAAATGTGGGCTGCAGTCTTCAAGACTGCTACTGAGCCAGGTAAGGACACAACACAAGGACAGCTAGAAATGCCACAAAGGTTTCCTACTACTTTTAAGTTGTCTTTTTATTGTTTCAGCATTTGCTTGCCTGGTGTAAACTTTTACTGCTTTAAATAACTCTAACAAGGTTGATTCTCACACTTTTGCTTGATTTTTTAAATCTTTCTTCAGAGGGATTGGCCATTGGAGGTATCTATTTCAGCATTTTTGATAATGTTACTCATGCCAACTAATTTTTTATAAAGGTGCAAGATCAATTCAAGGTAGAAAGCATAGTCTTTTCACAAATGGTGTTGCAATATTGGAGAATTTGTATGAAAAAAAAAAAAAGAGCCTGAACCTAAATATTGCACCTCATTCAAAATGAAACTCATAATAGATCATGGATCAGAATGTAAAAAATATATATATATTAGAAGAAAATGTAAGGGAAAATCATCATGACCTGAAGTTATGTAAAGAATTCTTAGAAATAACACAAAAAGGCTAATCTGTAAGAAACACGAGGAAAAGTTCATTACATTGGATTTCATCAAATTATGCTCTTTTGCTCTAAGAAAGACTCTGTTAAAAGAATGAAAAGGAAGCTTTAGAATGGGGGGACAATATCTATAAATTAAACTATATACAGAATATATTAAGAATACTCAAAACTCCACTATAAGAAAACAAATTTCTCATTTTAAAAAATGCTTAAAGGGCATGTACAAGTACTTCACTAAAGAAGATATGAGTGCATGAAAAGATGTTCAACATCATTAGCTATTGTTAACTGTTAAGTCACTTCAGTCATGTCCGACTCTGTGCGACCCCATAGATGGCAGCCCACCAGGCTCCCCGTCCCTGGGATTCTCCAGGCAAGAACACTGGAGTGGGTTGCCATTTCCTTCTCCAATGCATGAAAGTGAAAAGTGAAAGTGAAGTTGCTCAGTAGTGTCCGTCTCCTAGTGACCCCATGGACTGCAGCTTACCAGGTTCCTCCGTCCATGGGATTTGCCAGACAAGAGTACTGGAGTGGGTTGCCATTGCCTTCCCCCTCATTAGCTATTAGGAAAATACAAATTAAAACCATAACAATATATAATTTTTTTCTTTTCATTTTCTTGTCTCTCTTGGCTATTGGAGTCCGGATTTACCCTTCAGGTTTTTTTTTTTCTTCTTTGTTATTTTTCTGCCTTTGTTTTCTTTTCTTTTTCTCTCTCTTTTTTTCTTTTTCCACATCCCATGGCTTGTAGGATCCTGGTTCATGGGCTAGCGATCAGGCCTGAGCCCCTGAGGCAGGAGCGCTGAGTCCAAACTGCTGGAACAACAGAGAACATCAGGTTCCAGGGAATATTAATTGGAGTGAGGTATCCCAGAGGTCCACATCTCAACACCAAGATCTGGTTGTATTCAACTGCCTGCAAACCTCACTGCTGGAAACCTCAGGTCAAATAACTAGTGAGACAGGAACATAGTCTCATCCATTAAAAAAAAATGAAATGACTAAAAAAAAATTTTACAGATGAAGGAACAGGTTAAAAAAAAAAAAAAAAACCTACAAGACCAAGTAAATAAAGAGGAAATAGGCAACCTATCTGAAAAAGAATTTAGAGTAATGATAGAAAAGAAGTTTCAAGATATCAAAAACAGAATGGAAAAAATACAAGAAACATTTAACAAAGAATAAACAAATGGTGATTAACGAAACAATCACTGAAATTAAAAATACTCTAGAAGGAATTGATAGTAGAATAACTGAAGCAGAAGAATGGAAAAGTGATCTGGAAGATTGTTGTTGTTGTTCAGTTGTTCAATCATGCCTGACTCTTTGCGACTCCACAGGCTGCAGCACGCCAGGCTTCCTTGTCCTTCACCATCTCCCGGAGTTTGCTCAAACTCATGTCCATTGAATCGGTGATGCCATCCAACCTTCTCATCCTCTGTCTTCCCCTTCTCCTCCTGCCCTCAATCTTTCTATGAGCCATGCCATGTAGAGATGGAAGACAGAGTGATAGAAATAATGTCAAGAAGAAGAATAAAGAAAAAAAAGAAAAGAAAAGAATTGAGGATAGTCTCAGAGACCTCTGGGACAACAGTAAATGCACCAACATTTCAATTATAGGGGTCCCAGAAGAAGAAGAAAGAGCATGAGAAAATAGTTGAGGAGATTATAGTAAAAAACTTCCCTAACATGGGAAAGGAAATAACCACCCAAGTCCAGGAACCCCAGAGAGTCCCATACAGGATAAACTGAAAGAGAAATACACCCAGACACATTAATCAAACTAACAAAAATTAAACACAAAGAAAAAAGTATTAAAAGCAGCAAGGGAAAAGCAAAAAAATAACATAAAGTAATCTCCATAAGGCTAACAGTTGATTTTTTCAGCAGAAACTCTGCAAGCCAGATCAGATCAGATCAGATCAGTCTCTCTGTCGTGTCCTACTCTTTGAGACCCCATGAATTGCAGCACGCCAGGCCTCCCTGTCCATCACAAACTCCCAGAGTTCACTCAGACTCATGTCCATCGAGTCAGTGATGCCATCCAGCCATCTCATCCTCTGTCATCCCCTTATCCCTCCCAGCATCAGAGTCTTTCCCAATGAGTCAACTCTTCGCATGAGGTGGCCAAAGTACTGGAGTTTCAGCTTTAGCATCATTCCTTCCAAAGAAATCCCAGGGCTGATCTCCTTCAGAATGGACTGGTTGGATCTCCTTGCAGTCCAAGGGACTCTCAAGAGTCTTCTCCAACACAGTTCAAAAGCATCAATTCTTTGGCGCTCAGCCTTCTTCACAGTCCAACTCTCACATCCATACATGACCACAGGAAAAACCATAGCCTTGACTAGACGAACCTTTGTTGGCAAAGTAATGTCTCTGCAAGCCAGAAGGGAATGGCAAAATATATTTAAAGTGAGGAAAGGGAAAAACCTACAGCCAAGATTACTCTACCCAGCAAGGATCTCATTCAGATTTAACAGTGAAATAAAAAACTGTATAGACAAACAAAAGCTAAATGAATTTCATACCACCAAACAAGCCTTACAATAAATGCTTAAGTAACTTCTCTAGCAGTAAACACAAGCGAAGAAACAAACCTACAAAAGCAAACCCTAAATGATTAAGAAAATGACAATAGGAACGTACATATCAACAACTACCTTAAATGTAAATGGATTAAATGCCCCAACCAAAAAACACAGACTGGCTGAATGAATACAGAAAGAAGACCCATGTATATGCTGCCCACAAGAGAACCACTTCAGACCTAAGGACACCTACAGACTGAAAGTCAGGGGATGGAAAAAGATATCATATGCAAATGGGAATAAAAAGGAGGCAAGAGTAGCAATACTCATACCAGACAAAACAGACTTTAAAATAAAACTGTTACAAGAGATGAGGGAGGACACTATATAATGATCAAGGGATCAATCCAAAAAGAAGATATAATAATTATAAATATTTATGCACCCAACAAAGGAGCATTTCAATACATAAGGCAAATGTTAACAACCATAAAAGGGAAAATTGATAGTAACACAATATTAGTAGGGAACTTTAACACCCCATTTGCACCACTGGACAAAGGTTTGAGCAAGCTCTGGGAGTTGGTGGTGGACAGGGAAGCCTGGTGTGCTGCAGTCCATGGGGTCACAAAAGAGTTGGACACAGCTGAACAACTGAACTGAACTGATATGCCAATAAGATGGACAACCTGGAAGAAATGGACAAATTTTTAGAAAGGTATAACCTTCCAAAACTAAATGAGGAAGAAATAGGGATCATGAACAGACCAATCACAAGCTCCAAAATTGAAACTGTGATTATAAAAATCTTCCAACAAAAAAAGCCCAGGGCCAGATGATTTCAGAGGCAAATTCTACAAAAAGCTTAGAGAAAAGCTAACCCCTGTCCTGCTCAAACTCTTCCAGAAAATTGCAGAGGAAGGAAAACTCCCAAACTCATTCTATGAGGCCACCATCACCCTGATACAAAAAACTGACAAAGATACCATGAAAAAATAAACTTATAGGCCAATATCACTGGTGAGCATAAATGCAAAATCCTCAGCAAAATTCTAGCAAACAGATTCCAACAACACATTAAAAGGATCATACACTATGATCAAGTGGGATTTATCCTGGGGATGCAAGGATTCTTTGATATGTGCAAATCAATCAATGTGACACACCATATCAACAAAATGAAAGATAAAAACCATAAGATAAAAAGATAATAACCATCATCTTAATAGATGCAGAGAAAGCTTTTGACAAAATTCAACACCTAGTTATGATAAAAAAAAAAACTCTCCAGAAAGAAGGCATAGAAGGAACCAATCTCACTCAACATAACAAAGCCCATAAATGACAAACAAACATCAATCATTATTCTCAATGGTGAAAACCTGAAAGCATTTTCTCTACAATCAGGACCAAGACAAGGGTGCCCACTCTCACCACTATTATTCAACATAGTTTTGGAAGCCCTAGCCATGACAATCAGAGAAGAAAAATAAATAAAAGGAATCCAGATTGGAAAGTAAAGTCGCAGGATATACAATTAACACACAGAAATCCTTTGCATTCCTATACTCTAACAATGAAAAATCAGACAGAGAAATTAAGGAAACAATTCCATTCATCACTGCAACAAAATGAATAAAATACCTAGGAATAAACCTACCTAAAAAGACAAAATACTTGTATGCAGAGAACTATAGGATACAGATGAAAGAAATAAAAAACAACACAAACAGATGGAGAGATATAACATGTTATTGGATTGGAAGAATCAAGATTGTGAAAATGACTATACTACCCAAGGCAATCTACAGATACAAAGCAATCCCTATTAAACCACCAACAATATTTTTCATAGAACTAAAAGAAAACATTTAACAATTTATATGGAAATGTAAAAGACCGTGAACAGCCAGGGCAATTTTGAGAAAGAAAAATGGAGCTGGAGGAATCAACTTTCCTGATATCAGAATATACTACAAAGCTACAGTCATTGAGACAATATGGTACTGGCACAAAAGCAGAAAAATAGACCAATGGAACAAGATAGAAAGCCGAGATAAACCCACGCACCTTTGATCACCTTATCTTTGACAAAGGAGGCAAGAATATACAATGGAGAAAAGACAGCCTCTTCAATAAGCGGTGCTGGGGAAACTGGACAGCTACATGCAAAAGAATGAAAGTAGAACACTTCCTAACACCATACACAAAAATAAACTCAAAATGGATTAAAGACATAAATGTAAGGCCAGAAACTATAAGCTCTTAGAGGAAAACATAAGCACTACACTCTTTGACATACATCACAGCAAGATCCTCTTTGATCCACCTCCTAGACTAATGGAAATAAAAGCAAAAATAAACAAACAGGACCTAATTAACCCTAAAAGCTTTTGCACAGCAAGGGAAACAATAAACAAGGTGAAATACAACACTCAGAATGGGAGAAAATAATTGAAAATGAAACAACTGACAAAGGATTAATCTCCAGAATATAGAAGCAGCTCAAACAGCTCAATATTAGGAAAACAAACATTCCAGAAAAAAAATGGGCAGAAGACCTAAACAGACATTTCTCCAAAGAAGACATACAGATGGCCAATATAAACATGAAAAGACATTCAACATCCTTAATTATTAGAGAAATGCAAATCAAAACTGAAATGAGGTATTACCTCACACCAGTCAGAATGACCATCATGAAAAAAATCTGCAAACAGTAAATGTTGCAGGGTATGGAAAAAAAGGGCAGCCTCTTGCACTGTTGGTGGGAATGTAAACTGACACAGCCATTATGAAGAACAGTATGGAGATCCCTTAAAAAGCTAGGAATAAACCTACCATATGACTCAGCAACCCCACTACTGGCTGTATACCCTGAGAAAACCATAATTGAAAGGCACATGCACTCCCAATGTTTATTGCAACACTATTTACAATAGCCAGGACATGGAAGCAACCTAGATGTCCATTGACAGATGAACAGATAAAGAATATGTGGTGCAATGGAATATTACTCAGCCATAAAAAGGATGGGGTCAGTTCTAGTGAGGTGGATGCACATAGAGTCTCTTATACAGAGTGAAGTAAATCAGAAAGAGAAAAACAAATACAGTATTTGAAATAGCAGTGCATACTTATGGTATCTAGAAAAAGTGGTATTGATGAACCTATTTGCAGGGAAGGAAAGGAGACACAGATGTAGAGAATGGAGTTGTGGACACAGTAGGGGAGGGAGAGAGTGCCAAGAATGGAGAAAGTGGCATCAATATATATGCACTATCAGGTGTAAGATGACCAGCTGGTGAGAAGTTGCTGTGAGGCATAGGGAGCCCAGTCTGATGCTCTGTGATGACCTGGATGGATGGGATGGGAGGAGAGGAGAGGAGGGAGGCTAGGGAGGAATGAGATGTATGTATAATTATGGATGATTCATGTTGTTGCATGGCAGACACCAACACAGCATTGTAAAAACAAACAAACAAATGCATAAAAAACCACAATGAGATACTACTGTAACCTCATTTGAATGACTAAGTACAAAAATACTGATGATACCAAGTAAAACTGTGTTTGGAGAGAAACTGGGACTTCTATGTATTTATAGAGGGAATGCAGAATTGTATGGCCACTCTGGAAATCAATATGCCAAATTCTTACCATGTTGTTATTGTTCAGTTGCTAAGTCATGTCTGGCTCTTTTGACCTCATGGACTGCAGCACACCAAGCTTCTCTGTCCTTCACTATCTCCCAGAGTTTGCTCAAACTCATGTCCATTGAGTTGGTGATGCCATCCAACCATCTTATCCTCTGCCCGCCCCTCCTCCTCTTGCCCTCAATATTTCCCAGCATCAGGGTCTTTTCCAATGAGCCGGCTCTTTGCATCAGGTGGCCAAAGTATTGGACCTTCAGAATCAGTCCTTCCTAAAAGAATTTTCAGGGTTGATTTCCTTTAGGATTGACCACCTTGCTGTCCAAGTGACTCTAAAGTGTCTTCTCCAGCACCACAGTTTGAAAGCATCGATTCTTTGCAGCTCAGCCTTCTTTATGGCCCAACACTCACATCCATATATGACTACTGGAAAAACCATAGTTTTGACTATTCTGACCTTTGTTGGAAAAGTGATGTCTCTGCTTTTTAATATGCTCTTTGGGTTTGTCGTAGCTTTTCTTCCAAGGAGCAAGCGTCTTTTACTTTCATGGCTGCAGTCACCTTCCTCAGTGATTTTAGAGCCCAAGAAAATAAAGTCTGTCCGTATTTTAATTTTTCCCCCAACCATTACCCATGAAGTGATGGGACCAGATGCTATGATCTTAGTTTTTGAATGTTGAGTTTTAAACCAACTTTTTCACTCTCCTATTTCACCTTCATCAAGAGCCTCTTTAGTTCCTCTTCGCTTCTGCCATTAAAGTGGAATCATCTGCATATCTGAGGTTGTTGATATTTCTCCCAGCAATCTTGATTTCAGCTTGAGCTTCATCCAGCCTAGCATTTTGCATGATGTACTCTGCATATAAGTTAAATAAGCAGGATGACAATATACAGCCTTGGTGTACTCCTTTCCCAATTTTGAACCATGTCATTGTTTCATGTCTGGTTCTAACTGTTGCTTCTTGACCTGCATACAGGCTTCTCAAGAGGCAGGTAAAGTGGTGTGGTATTTCCATTTCTTTAAGAGTTTTCCACAGTTTTTTGTGACCCACACAGTCGAAGTCTTTGGCATAGTCAATAAAGCAGAAGTAGATGTTTTTCTGAAATTCCTTGCTTTTTCTATGGTTTAGCAGATGTTGGCAATTTGATCTCTGGTTACTCTGCATTTCTAAATCCAGCTTGTACATCTGGTGGTTCTCAGTTCATGTACTGCTGAAGCCTAGCTTGTAGGATTTTGAGCATTGCCTTGCTAGCATATGAAATGGGCACAATTGTACAGTACTTTGAACATTCTTTGGCATTGACCTTCCTTGGGATTGGAATGGAAACTGACCTTTTCCAGTCCTGTGGCCGCTGTTCAGTTCTTTAAATTTGCTGGCATACTGAGTGCAGCACTTTCACAGCATCATCTTTTAGGATTTGAAGTAGTTCAGGTGGAATTCCATCACCTCCACCAGCTTTGTTTGTAGTAACACTTCCTAAGGCCCACTTGCCTTCACACACCAGGATGCCTGGCTCTAGGTGAGTGACCACACCACCATGGTTATCCAGGTCATTAAGGCCTTTTGTGTACACTTCTTTTGTGTATTCTTGCCACTTCTTAACCTCTTTTGCTTCTGTTAGGTCCATACCATTTCAGTCCTTTATTGTGCCCATCTTTGCATGAGATGATCCCTTGGTAGCTCCAATTTTCTTGAAGATATTGCTAGTCTTTCCCATTCTATTGTTTTCCTCTATTTCTTCGCATTGTTCACTTAGGAAGGCTTTCTTATCTCCCCTTGCTATTCCCTGGAACTCAGCATTCAAACAGGTATATCTTTCCTATTCTCCTTTGCCTTTCATTTCTCTTTTTTCTCAGCTATTTGTAAGGCCTCCTCAGACAACTATTTTGCCTTTACCTTGGCCCATAGTTCTTCAGGCATTCCGTCTATCAGATCTAATCCATTGAATCTATTTGTCACTCCCACTGTATAATCATGAAATTTGATTTAGAGCATACCTGAATGGCCTTGGTCTTCCCTGATAGCTCAGTTGGCAAAGAATCCGCCTGCATTGTGGGAGACCTGGGTTCGACCCCTGGGTAGGGAAGATCCCCTGGAGAAAGGAAAGGCTTCATACTTCACTCCAGTATTCTGGCCTAGAGAATTCCATAGATTGTACAGTCCATGGGGTTGCAAAAGAGTCTGACATGACTGAGAGACTTTCATTTTCACTGAATGGCCTAGTGGTTTTCCCTACTTTCTTCAATTTAAGCCTGAATTTTGCAATAAGGAGTTCATGATCTGAGCCACAGTCAGGTCCTGGTCTTGTTTTTGCTGACTGTATTCAGCTTCTCCATCTTTGGCTGCAAAAAATATAACCAATCTGATTTAGATATTGACCACTTGGTGATGTCCATGTGTACAGTCGTCACTGGTGTTGTCGGAAGAGGGTGATTGCTGTGACCAGTGTGTTCCTTTGGCAAAACTCTGGTAGCCTTTGCCCTGCTTCATTTTGTACTCCAAGGACAAATTTGCCTGTTACTCCAGGCATCTCTTGACTTCTTAGTTTTGCATTCCAGTCCCCTATGATGTAAAGGATTTATTTATTTTTGGTGTTAGTTTTAGAAGATATCGTAGGTCTTCATAGAACTCTTCAACCTAAGCATCTTCAGCATTAGTAGTTGGGGCATGGACTTAGATTACCGTGACATTGAATGTTTTGCCCTGGAAACCAACCGAGATCATTCTGTCATTTTTGAGATTGCACCCAAGTACTGCATTTTGAACTCTTTTGTTGACTATGAGAGTTACTCCATTTCTTCTAAGGGATTCTTGCCCACAGTAGTAGATATAATGGTCACCTGAATTTAATTAATTAATTAATTAAACTAATTTTCCCATTCCTATCCATTTTAGTTCACTGATTCCTAAAATGTTGATGTTCACTCTTGTCATCTCCTGTCTGACCACTTCCAATTTACCCTGAATCATGAACATAACTTTCTGGATTCCTATGCAATACTGTTCTTTATGGCATCAGAATTTACTTTCAACACCACCCAAAACTGGGCATCATTTCCTGTTTGGCTCAGCCTCTTCATTCCTTTACAGCTATTTCTTCGCTCTTCTCCAGTAGCATATTGGATATCTACTGACCTTGGCGATTCTTCTTTCAGTGTCTTATATTTTTGCTTTTTCATACTGTTCCTGGAGTTCTCAAGGCAAGAATGTCAAAGTGGTTTGCCATTCCCTTCTCTAGTGGACCACGTTTTGTCAGAAGTCTCCACCATTACCCGTCCATCTTGGGTGGCCCTATACAGCATGGCTCATAGTTTCATTGGGTTAGACAAGTCTGTGATCCATGTGGTCGTTTGGTTAGTTTTCTGTGATTGTGGTTTTCATTCTAGAGGCCACAGGATTGCAGTTCTTGCTTCTTCTGTTTGCCCTCTGAAGGGTGATGATAAGAGATTAGTGAAAGCTTCCTGATGGGAGAGATTTGCTGTGGGGAAAACTGGGTTTTGCTCTGGTGGGCTGGGCCATGCTCAGTAAATCTTTAATCCAATTTTCTGCTAATGCGTGAGGCTGTGCCACCTCCTTTTAGTTTGGCCTAAAGTGGCCAAGTCCTGGAGTCTGTGGTCTCTATGGCAGGGCTGTAGACTCAGTGGTAGGGCTAATGGTGACCTCCTCTGAGAAGACTTATGGCAACATGCCACACCTCCCAGGACTGCTGCTGCCAGTGGCCCTGACTCGGTGGCAGGCCACTCCCAGTCCATGCCTCTGCTGGAGACTCCCAAACACTCACAGGCAAGTCTGGCTCAGTCTCTTGTGGGGTCACTGCTCCTTTCTCCTGCATCCTGGTGCACACAGGGTTTTGTTTGTGCCCTCCAAGTGTCTCTGTTTCCCTAGTCCTGTGGAAGTTCTGTAATCAAATCTTGTTGACATTCAAAGTCAGATTCCCTGGGATTCCCAATCCCTTTGCTGGATCCCCAGGTTGGGAAATCTGATGTGGGGCCTAGAACCTTCACAACAGTATGAAAACTTCTTCAGTATAATTGTTCTCCAGTTTGTGATTTGCCCACCTGGTCCTCTATGGTGGGGCTATAGGCTCTATGGTAGGGCTAATGGTAACCACCTCCAAGAGGACTTGTGCCACACATTGTGCCTCCCAGGATGGCTACTGCAAGTTCCCCTCTCCCCACGGAAGGCCACTGCTGACCCACACCTCTGCAGGAGACCCTCAAACACTCATAGGCAGGTCTGGCTCAGTCTCTTGTGTGAGTCACTGCTCCTTTCCCATGGGTCTTGGTGCCCACAAGGTTTTGTTTGTGCCCTTCAAGAGTCTCTGGCAGGTATGGGGTTTGATTTTAACGTGATTGTGCCCCTCTTCTCATCTCATCACGGCTTCTCCTTTGTCCTTGGATGTGGGGGTATTTTTTTTTTTTTTGGCATGTTCCAACATCTTCCTGTTGACGGTTGTTCAGCAGCTAGTTGCAATTTTGGTATTTGAGCAGGAGAGATGAGTGCACATCCTTCTACTCTGCCATCTCGGAATAAGCGTATTTCCAGAAATAGACTCAAACAAATACTGTCAACTGATTTTTGCCATAGATAGAAAAGAAGCTCTTTGAATAAGGCATAGTCATTTCAAAAAATGGCGTTGCAACATTTAGTGATCCATTTGCAAAGATAGTAATATTCTGAGCCTATAACTCACAGCTTCTAGAAAACTTAACTCAAAATGGATAATAGAGAGGGAGTGTCCAAGATGGCAGAGAAAGAAGACCCTGAGCTCATCTCCTCCCATGGGTGCACCGAAATTACAACTAGTTACAGAACAAGTATCAGTGAGAATGACCTGAAGACTAGCAGAAAAGATCCTCTACAAATAAAGACATAAAGAAAGAATTACAACAAGATGGACAGGAAGGGTAGAGATACAGTATAGTCAAGACCTACACCCCCTGGTAGGCAACCCAGAAACAGGAGGATAATCATAATTGCATAGGTTCTCTTCATGAGCAATGGGTTTGAGTGCCACATTGGGCCAACCAGCTCAGGGGTCCTGCATCAGGAAGATGAGCCCCCAGAATGCTTGGATTTGAAGTTTAGTGAGGCTTGATATCAAGAAAGCCAAACAGCTGTAGGAAACAGAGACTCCACTCTTAAAGGGCACTCACAAAATTCTACATACTCCAGGACCCAAGACAAAAGCAGTAATTATAAAGGAGCCTGGGTCACACAGGAAAAGATGCTCAGCATCACTAATTATTAGAGAAATGCATATCAAAACTACAATGAGGTACCACCTCACAACAGTCAGAATGGCTATCATTAAAATTAACAAATGTTGGAGAGGGTGTGGAGAAAATGGAACTCTGCTACTCTGCTGGTGGGAAGGAAATTGGTGCAGCCACTATGGAAAGCAGTATGGAGGTTCCTCAGAAAACTAAAAATACAGTTGCCATATAATCTGGCAATCCTACTCTTGGGCATACATCCAGACAAAAGTGTAACTCAAAAAGATACATGCACCCCTCTGTTCATAGCAGCACTACTCACAATAGCCAAGACACGGGGATAGCATAAATGTCCATTGACAGATGAATGGATAAAGAAAATGTGGTACATACACACAATGGAATATTATGCAGCCATAAAAAGAATGAAGTAATGCCATGTGCAGCAACATGGATGAACCTAGAGATTATCATATCAAGTGAAGGAAGTCAGACACAGACATACAAATACCATATGATATTACTCACATGTGGAATCTAAAATCTAACACAAATGAACTTAACTACAACGCAGAAAAAGAAACAGACTCACAGACATAGAGAATGGACTTATGGTTGCCAAGGGAGTTGAGGGAGGGATGGATGGATGTTTGGGATTAGCCAATGCAAGCTATTATATACGAATGGGGAAACCACAAGTTCTACATACAGTATAGCACAGGGAATTATATTCAATATCCTGTGATAAACCATACTGGAAAAGAATATGAAAAAGAATGTATATGTATAACCGAACCACTTTGCTGTATGGCAGAAATTAACACAACATTGTAAATCAACAGTACTTCAATAAAATCAATTTAAAAAGAAAAGTAACAATGAAAAACCTGGTGAATGTTAACATACATAATATAATTTAATTAAAAAATAAGTACATATTAAAAACCAAAGGTAAACTAGTGAGAAAAAAGAAAGAAGGCTGAGTCAGACCCACTTGCTGACCTTGGAGAACCTCCTGGAGAGGCAGGAGATAACTGGTACTCACTCTGGGAACATAGATGCTGGTGGCAGCTATTTGGGGGAGCTCATTCTACAACACGGACACTAGTGCTGGCAAGTGCCATTTTGGAGTCCTCCCTCTAGCTTAATAGTGCTGAGACCTGGACCCGCCCACCAACTCGTTGACACTAGTCTTTGGGACCCCCAGGCCGAGCAGCTACTTGCATGGTGACACAGCCCCACCTATGAGCATGTAAGCTGCTGTAGGACACCCTGAGTTTGTCAGGCACTCCAGGACCAGCCTCTCACAATAGTAGGCTAGCATTAGCGCTGGGACCCAACCTCACTTACCAGTGGTTGGGTACACCAGCTCTGGGAACCCCAGGTCCTTTAGCCAGCTGCCTTGGAATCTGACTCCACCTACCAATGGGCTGGCACTAGCACCATGACCTGGCTACCACCAGTGGGTGGGCACTGGATCAGGGACTCCTGGGCCCCACAGTGAGCCACCCTGTGATGACCTGCCCAATACCAGGATCAGGATTCCCTGGGCAACTGTCAGCCACTCCAGGGCCCAGCTTCATCCATCAGCAGCCCACAGCCTCCCTGGAAGGCAGGGCCTATCAGTATGCCCACAGTAATCAAGCTCACCACAAAAGAAGGGCCCACAGAGCCCACATACAGCGCAACACTAGACCATATAGCTCTGGTGACTGGAGGGCATTGAGCTGCTGGGCTCCCATAGGATGACTCCTATATAAGGCCACTTCTCCTAAATCAGGAAACATTATTGATCTGTGTAATACATAGAAATAAAAACAGAGAATCAGGCAAAGTGAAGATACAGAGGAATATGTCCAAATGAAGGAACAAGATAAAACCTCAGAAAAACTAAATGAAGTGGAGATAAGCAGTCTACCTGATAAAAAATTCAAGGCAACAACAATAAAGATGCTCAAAGAACTCAGGAGAGGAATGGATGAACACAGTGAGAAGTTTAACAGAGTTAGAAAACATAAAGAAAAACTAAACAGAGCTGACGAATATAACTGAAATAAAAAATAAACCAGAAAGAATCAACAGTGGACTAGATGACACAGAGAAATGGGTCAGTGGGCTGGAAAACAGAGTAGTGGAAATCATTCAAGCTGAACAGAAAAAAGAATTTTAAAACTTAAGATAGTTGAAGAGATACTTAGGGCAACATCAAGCATATTAATGTTCACATTGTTTGGGACCCAGATGAAGGAAGAGAGAGAGAGAGAAAGGGACAGAGAACATATTTGAAGATGGCTTCCCTAGTGGCTCAGATGGTAAAGAATCTGCCTGCAATGCTGGAGACCTGGGTTTGACCCCTGGGTTGGGAAGATCCCCTGGAGAAGGGCATGGCAACCCACTCCAAGTATTCTTGCCTGGAGAATCCCCATGGACAGAGGAGCCTGGAGGGCTACAGTCCATGGAGTCTCAAACAGTCGGACACAACTGAGTGACTAAGCTCAGCACACAACTGAAAACTTCTTTAACCTGGGAAATTAAAGAGACATTCAGGTCCAGAAAGCATAGAGAATTCCAAACAAGATGAACCCAAAGAACTCCACACCAAGATACATTGTAATTAAAATGGCAAAACTTCATTGAATGACCTAGAGATTGTCATCCTGAGTAAAGAAAGTCAGACAGAGAAAGACAAATAGCATATGATATCACTTAAAGGTGGAGTCTAAAAAGGGGTACAAATGAACTTATCTATAAAACAGAAAGTTACAGATAGAGAAAAAACTTATGGTTACCAGGGTGTAAGGGAGAATAAATTGGGAAATGGGGATTGACATATATATATATATATATATATATATATATATATACACACACTGATGTACACGACAATATATAAAATATATAAGTAATAAAGACCTACTGCATTGCACAGACAACTCTACTCAGTATTCTGTAATGGTCTATGTGGGAAACGAATCTAAAAAAGAGTGGGTATAGGTATATGTATAACTGACTCACTTTACTATACACCTGAAACTAATATAACATGGTAAATCAATTATACTCCAGTAAAAATTAACTTTAAAAAGAAAAAAAAGTTTAAAAAAATAACAAAAACATAAATAAAATGGCAAGATTTAAAGAGAATCTTAAAAGCAGCAAGGCAAAAGCAACTAAGCACATACAAGGGAACTCCCATAAGGTTATCAGCTGACTTTTCAGCAGAAACTCTGTGGGTCAGAAAGGAGTGGGGCAATACATTTAAAGTGATGAAAGGAAAAAACCTACAACCAAGAATACTCTATCAGGCAAGGCTACCATTCAGATTTGAAGGCAAGATAGAGTCTTATAAATAAGTAAAAGCTAAAAGAGTTCAGCACCCTAAAACTGGTTTTATAAGAAAGGCTAAAGGGACTTCTCTAAGCAGAAAAGGCCACAACGTGGAAATACGAAAAGGAAAAAAAATCTCACTGGTAAAGGCAAATATACAGTAAAGGTAGTAGACCAATCAATTAAAAAACTAGTATAAGATTAAAAGAAAAAAAGAGTAAAATTATCTTTATTTGCAACAAGTGATTAAGAGAGATGTGAATCAAAAAGTTGTAAAATATGATGTCAAAAACATTGAACATAGGGAGATGAAGATGCACAGTTGTTAAAATGCATTTTAACTTAAGAGATCAACAACTTAAAATAGTTTTATATATAAATATATATATATATATTTCACTATGTATAAGCCTTATGGTAATCACAAACCAAAAAAAAATCTATATAGATACACAAGGAAAGAGACTGAAATCCTAACATAGCACTAACAATGACCATTAAATCAAAAAGGAAAAAAGCAAAAGAAGAAAAAATGAACAGAAAAAGAACTATAAAAGCAACCCTAAAACAATGAGCAAAATGGCACTAGGTACATATCTATCAATAATTACTTTAAATGGAAATGGACTAAATGCTCTGATAAAAAATATTAAATGGCTGAATGGATACAAAAACAAGAACCACATATATGCTGTCTTATAAGAGATTCACCTCAGATCCAAAGACACATGCAAACTGAAAGTGAGGGGATGGAAAAATATATTCCATGCAAATGGAAATGAAATCTGGGGTTGCCACACTCATATTAGACCAAATCAACTGTAAAACAAAGACTGTACCAAAAGAAAGACATTAATTGCATGATGATCAAGGAATCAATCCTGAAAAAAAATGTAACAATTGTAAATATATATGCACCCAACAGGGGCACCTGAATACATAAAGCAAATATTAACAAACACCCAGGGCGAAGTTGACAGTAACACAATAATAGTAGAAGAATTTAACACTTCACTTATATCAAGGACAGTTTAGGCAAAAAATCAATAAGGAAACACTAATCTTAAGTGACACATTAGATCATATTGATGAATTGAATAGATATACAAAGAACATTCACAAAGAGTCAGACATGCCTGAGCGACTGAACTGAACTGAACTGAGAACATTCCATCCAAAAGTATCAGAATACATTCCTTTTAAGTGCACATGAAACATTGTCCAGGATAGAACACATGCTAGGCCAGAAAACAAGTCTCACTAAATTAAGAAATTTGAAATCATATCAAGCATCTTTTTGGACCACAACACTGTGAAACCAGAAATCAACTACAAGAAAAAACCCCCACAAATACATGGTGGCTAAATAATATGTTACCAAACAACCAATGGATCACTAAAATAATCAAAGAGGAAATCAAGGGTACCTAGAGACAAATGAAAACTAAAACACAATGATCTAAATTCTAAGGGATGCATCAAAAGCAGTTCTAAACAGGCAAGTTTATAGCAATAAAAGTCTACCTCAAGAAACAAGAAAAAACTCAAGTAAACAACCTTGTACCTAGAGGAATGAGAAGAAGAACAAGCAAAACCTGAAGTTGGTAGAAGGAAAGAAATCATAAACATTCAGAGCAGAAATAAATGAAGTAGACACACACACAAAATAGAAAAGAGCAATTAAACTAAGAGTTTTTTGAAAAGATAAACACAATAGATAAACCTTTAGCTAAACTCATCAGAAAAGAGGGAGAGGGCCCAAATCAATGAAATCAGAAATAAAAAAACTAGAAGTCACAACCAACACCACAGAAATACAAAGGATCATAAAAGATTACTATGAACAGCTACATGCCAATAAAATGGAATAGACAACATAGAATAAATGAATGAATTCCTAGAAATGCACTATTTCCCAAGACTGAACCAGGAAGAAGTAAAATATATGAACAGACCAGTTACCAGTAAGTTAATTGAATCACTATTTAAAAAAAAAAAAAAAACTCCCAACAAACTAAAGTCCAGGACCAGATGGTTTCTCAGCTGAATTCTATCACACATTTAAAGGAGCATTAATATCAATCCTTCTCAAACTATTCCAAAAAAAGTTGCAGTGAAAGGAACATTTCCAAATTCAATCTACAAGGCCAGCATCACCCTGATACCAAAGCCAGACAAAGACACCACAAAAAAAGAAAATTATATGCCAATATCATTGATGAACATAGATGCAGAAATACTCAATAAAATATTATAAACAAATTCAACAATACATTAAAAAGGATGGTACACTATGGCCAAGTGCTATTAACAATAGGGATGCTCAGGTGGTTCAATCACCAATCAATCAATGTGATACAGCACAATAACAAATTAAATAATAAAAACCATATAATTATCTAAATATTTCAATAGATGCAGAAAAA
This sequence comes from Bos javanicus, assembly GCF_032452875.1. Classification (NCBI taxonomy): domain Eukaryota; kingdom Metazoa; phylum Chordata; class Mammalia; order Artiodactyla; family Bovidae; genus Bos; species Bos javanicus. Next base: position 80,738,079 of record NC_083897.1, on the reverse strand, counting down.
GCTTTAGACTCTCAACAAAGTGGGTATAAAGGAAATATACCTCGGCACAATAAAAGCCATATATGATAAGCCCACTATAGTGAAAAGCATTTTCTCTAAGATGAAGAGCAAGACAAGGATGCCCACTCTCACCACATTTATTCAACATGGTGTTACAAGTTCTAGCCACAGCAGTCAGACAAGAAAAATAAATAAGAGTGATCTCAGTTGGAAAGGAAGAAGTAAAACTGTCACTATTTGTAGATGACATGATGCTATATTTAAAATATCCTAAGGACACCATAAAAAAAATTACCAGAACTCATCAATGAGTTCACTAAAGTCTCAGTGTAAGAGATTTAATATATATAAATCTGTCACATTTATATACACTAACAGCAAACTATTGGAAAGGAAATTAAGAAAACTATCTCATTTACAATCACATCAAAAGGAATAAGACAGCCAAGATAAATTAGTTAAAGAGGTAAAAGATCTGTAGTTGGAAAACTATAAAACACTGATGAAAGAAATTAAAGACAACACAAATGAATGGAAAGATATACCCTGCTCACAGATTGGAATAATTAATATTGTTAATGTGACCATACTACCCAAAGCAATGTACAGATTCAATGCAATCCCTATCAAAATACCAATGGCATTTTTCACACAACTAGAGCAAATAATTCTAAAATTTGTATAGAAACACAAAAGACCCTGAGTAGCCAGAACAATCTTTAGAAAGGTTCAGAACAAAACTGGAGGTACCACACTCCTTGGTTTCAAACTGTACTATAAAGCTACAATAATCAAAACAGTATGGTACTGGCACAAGAACAGAATAGAGTCCAGAAATGAATGCACTCTTATTTGGTCAATTAGTCTATGGCAAGTGAGGCAAGAATATACAGTGGAGACAAGACTGCTACTTCAATAAATGTTGTTGGGAAAATTTGACAGCTACATGTAAAAGAATCATATTAGAGTACTTTCTCACACCATATAAAAATAAACTCAAAATGGGTTAAAGACATAAATGTAATACCTGAAATCATAAAAATTCTAGACGAAAACATAGGTAGTATGCTCTTTGACATTGGTCCTAGTAATATTGTTTTTCACTATGTCTCCTTAGGCAAGGGAAACAAAAGTAAAAATAAATAAGTAGGGCTACATCAAACTAAAACTCTTTTGTACAGTGAACCAAGCTATCAACAAAACTAAAAGGTTGCCTAATGAATGGAAGAAAATATTTGCAAATGATATATCTGACAATGGGTTAATATCTAAAATATACAAAGAACTCATATACCTCAAAATAAAAGAGGAAAAAAAAAACAACCCTACTGAAAAATGGGCATAGGACATGGACAGACATTTTTCGGGTGGCCAACAGGCACATGAAAATATGGTCAACATCACTAATCATCAGGGAAATGCAAATGAAAACCACAGTGCAATATCTCCTCACACATGTCACAATGACTATTATCAAAAATACAAGAAACAAGTATTGGCAAGGACGTGGAGAAAAAAGAACCCTCATGTGCTGTTGCTTAGAATGTAAATTCAGGCAGCCACTATGAAAAACAGTGTGGAGGCTTCTTTAAAAATTAAAAATAGAATTACTATATGATCCAGAAGTTCCAGTCCAAGCTATTTATCAAAAAAAACCACACAAAAATACTAATTAAAAAATACATATCAACCCTTAAGTTCATGGTAACGTCATTTAAAACAGCCAAGATATTGAAACAACTTAAATGCCCATCTATGGATGAATGGATAAAGAAGAGTGGTATATACCTATGACAGAATAGTACTCAGCCATAAAAAATAATGACATTCTGCCATTTGTGACAACATGGATTGACCTGGAGGGTTTTATGTTAAGTGAAATAAATAAGACAGAGAAAGAAAAATAGCATATAATTTCACTCATTTGTGGAATCTAAAAACAAGTGAAGAAATACAACAAAAGAGAGCTATATACACAGAAAACAAACAAGTGGTTTCCAGAAGAGAAAGGAGTAGGGGATGAAGGAAATAGATGAGGAAGATAAAGGGAACCAAATATGGGCACAATAAAGGACAAAAACAGCAAGGACCTAACAGAAGTAGAAGAGACTAAGAAGAGGTAAACTACACACACACACACAAAAAGTCTAAATTACCCCAATATCCATGATGGTGGGATTATTCACCTAGAGCCAGACATCCTGGAGTGTGAAGTCAAGTGGGCCTTTGGAAGCAATATTACAAACAAAGCTAGTGGAGGTGATGGAATTCCACCTGAACTATTTCAAATCCTAAAAGATAATGCTGTTAAAGTCCTGCACTTAACATGCCAGCAAATTTGGAAAACTCAGCAATTGCCACAGAACTGGAAAAGGTCAGTTTTCATTCCAGTCTCAAAGAAGGGCAATGCCAAAGAATGTTCAAACTACCATACAATTGCGCTCATTTCACATGCTCAAAATCCCACAAGCTAGGCTTCAACAGCACATGAACCAAGAACTTCCAGATGTACAAGCTAGATTTAGAAAAGGTAGAGGAACCAGAGATCAAATTGCCAACATCCATTGGATTGTAAAGAAAGCAAGAGAATTCCAGAAAAACATCTACTTCTACATCAATGACAACATTAAAGCCTTTGACTGTGTAGATCACAAAAAAACTGTGGAAAATTCTTAAAGACGTGGGAATACCAGACCCACATTATCTGCCTCCTAAGAAGCCTGTATGCAGGTCAAGAAGCAACAGTTAGAACTGGACATGGAACAACAGAGTGTCTTGAATTGGGAAAGGATTATGTCAAGGCTATATATTGTCACCCTGCTTATTTAACTCACATGCAGACTACATCATGCAAAATGCAGGGCTGGATGAATCATAAGCTGGAATCAAGATTGCCAGGAAAAATACCAAGAATGTCAGATATGCAGATGATATCACCCCAATGGCAGAAAGTGAGGAGGAAATAAAGAGCCTCTTGATGAGGGTGAAATAGGAGAGTTAAAAAGGGTTTGGGATGGGGAACACATGTATACCTGTGATGGATTCATTTTGATATTTGGAGAAAAATTAAAAAGCTGGCTTAAAACTCAGCATTCAAAAAGATCATGGCATCCGGTCCCATCACTTCATGCCAAATAGATGGGGAAAAAAATGGAAACAGTGGCAGATTTTTTTTCCTTGCACTCCAAAATCACTGTAGATGGTGACTGCCACCATGAAATTAAAAGATGATATCTCCTTGGAAGAAAGGCTATGACAAACCTAGACAGTGTATTAAAAAGCAGAGATATTACTTTGCCAACAAAGATCTGCATAATCAAAGCTATGGTTTTTCCAGTTGTCATGTATGGATGTGAGAGTTGTTCCATGAAGGTTGAGCACTGAAGAATTGATGCTTACAAACTATGGTGCTGGAGAAGAGTCTTGAGAGTCCCTTGGACATCAAGGAGATCAAACCAGTCAATCCTAAAGGAAATCAACCTTGAATATTCATTGGACGGACCGATGCTGAAGCTGAAGCTCCAATACTTTGGCCACCTGATGCAAAGAGCCAAGTCACTGGAAAAGAGGAGCCACAGGAAAAAAGAGCAGGAGGAGAAGGGGGCGACAGGGAATGAGATAGTCGGATGGCATCATTGACTCAATAGACATGAGTTTGAGCAAATTCAGGGAGACAGTAAAGGACAGGGAAGCCTGGTGTGCTGCATTCCATGGATCCTCAAAGAGTCGGAAACGACTTAGCCGCTAAACAAGAACAAGAGGTACAAACTTCCAGTTACTAAGTAAATGAATCATGGGTATGAAATGTACAGTGTAGGGAATATAGTCAATAAATATATGATATCTTCGTATTGTGACAGATGGTAGACTTATTGTGGCGATCATTTTGAAATGTATAGAAACACTGAATCACTGTATTGCGCACCGGAAACTAACATAGTGCTGTTGGTCTAATATACCTCAAACACAAACAAATTCATAGAAAAATATCAGATTTGTGGCTATCAGAGGCAAGGGTGGGAACAGAGGGGATGGGATAAATGCAGTCAACACTTACCAATTTCCAGTTATAAGATTAATAAGTACTAGGGATGTAATCAGAGAAGGCAATGGCACCCCACTCCAGTACTCTTGCCTGGAAAATCCGGTGGATGGAGGCGCCTGGTAGGCTGCAGTCCATGGGGTCGCTAAGAGTCGGACACGACTGAGCGACTTCACTTTCACTTTTCACTTTCATGCATTGGAGGAGGAAATGGCAACCCACTCCAGTGTTCTTGCCTGGAGAATCCCAGGGACGGCGGGGCCTGGTGGGCTGCCGTCTATGGGGTCGCACAGAGTCGGACATGACTGAAGCGACTTAGCAGCAGCAGCAGCAACAGCAGCAGGGATGTAATATACAACATGATTAATACAGTTGTATATTGTATTATAACGACCTTATATATGAGAGTTAAGAAAGTAAATCCTAAGAGTTTTCATCAAAAGAAAAAAATTTTTTCTATTTCTTTTATTTTGTATCTATATGAGATGATGAACGTTCACTAAACTTATTATACTATAGTAATCATTACAGGATGTATGTAAATAAATCTTATGATTAATATACCTTAAACTTATATAGTGCTGTATGTCAATTATATCTCAATAAAACTGAAAGAAAAAATAAAGGAAAAATGGATCATATTTTTAAGTGTAGAACATAAAGCTATAATATTTTTAGAAGAAAACAGAAAATTTCATGACTTGTGGACACATGAAGAATTCTTAGACATTACACCAAAAGCATGAACAATAAGAAATTGTAAGGGGGACTTCCCTGGGGGTCCACTGGTTAAGATTTTGCCTTCCAATGCAGGGGGTGTGGGTTCAATCTCTGGTTGTGGAGCTAAGATCCCTCATTCCTCATGGCAAAAAAAACCCAAAAACAAACAGCATTATTGTAACAAATTCAATAAAGACTTTAAAAATGGTCCACATCAATAAATAAATAAAATTTAAAAGAGAAATCATAAGGAAACAAGGTGCTACATTTTATCTCATCATAATTTAAAACGTTTATTCTGAGAAAGCTTATTAAGAGAATGAAAAGATGAACAGATATTCACAATGAAGTCTTTGTAAATTACACATCCAACTAAGATCCAAAACACACAGCATATATGAAGAACTCTCAAAACTCAACAATAAGAAAATTAACAGCTAAATTAAAAAGCAAGCAAAGGACCGAACAGACAATGCACCGAAGAGGACATAAGAATGGCAAATAAACACAAAAAACACACAAAATAATGTTTAAAATCATTAGCTGTTGCTGCTGCTGCTGCCGCTGCTGCTAAGTCGCTTCAGTCGTGTCCGACTCTGTTCGACCCCATAGACGGCAGCCCACCAAGCTCCCCCGTCCCTGGGATTCTCCAGGCAAGAACACTGGAGTGGGTTGCCATTTCCTTCTCCAATGCATGAAAGTGAAAAGTGAAAGTGAAGCCGCTCAGTCGTGTCCGACTCCCAGCGACCCCATAACTGTAGCCTACCAGGCTCCTCCATCCATGGATTTTCCAGGCAAGAGTACTGGAGTGGGGTACCATTGCCTTCTCTGCATTAGCTGTTAGGAAACTGCAAATTAAAACCACAGATACCACTACATACCTATTAGAATAGCTGTAGTTTAAAAAAAAAAAAAAAACCTGACAATATCAAAGTGCTGGAGAGAATCTGAAGCAAATGGAATGTTCACATATTGATGGAGGGAATGCAGAATAATACAGTTACTCTGGAAGACATTTTGCCAATTTCTTTGAAAGGTAAATATACACTTGGTTTCCCCAAGTGGCTCAGTAGTAAAGAATCCGCCTGCCAATGCAGGAGACGCCAGAGACACAAGGTTCAATCCCTGGGTTGGGAAGATCCCCTGGAGGAGGAAATGGCAACCCACTCCAGTATTCTTGTCAGGATGATCCCATGAACAGAGGAGCCTGGCGAACAGTCCATGGGGTCACAAAGAGTCAGATGTGACTGAGCGACTAAGCACACACACTTAGTACATGAGGCATCAGTCCCCTCCTGGGTGCTTGCCCTAGAGAAATGAAAACTTAGGTTTACAAAAACACCTGTGCACGAATGTTCATGCCAATCTTATTCATAATCTCTAAAAACTGAAAGCAGCCAAGATGTCTTCCAACAGATGAATGGATTAAACAGCCTCTGGTACATCCATGAAGAGGATACAGTTGATATATCCACAGACTGGATGAATCACAAATGCATTATGCTAAATGAAAGAGGCCCATCTCAAAACGTATGATTATGTTTGTTTAACATTACAGAAAAGGTAAAACTGTAAGGACAGGGAATAGATTACTGGTTATCAGAGGTCTGGGATGGAGGGCATGGTTTGACTACAAAGGGCAGAAGAGGGATTTTGGGAGGATGATAAAACTCTTTTATACCCTGATTATTGTGATAGTTACATGAATTTATTCATGTGTTAAAATTCATGGTGCTGAAAACAAAAAAAAAATGTAATTTCACTATAATAATTTCAAGGATATTATTTAAAATGTTAATGAGTCACATATAGAGAATTAGGAAACAAAATAGCATTCAAAATAACACCACCCATCTCAAAAGTGACACGAGGGAAGTTACAAACCTTTAGATCAATGCCTTTAAAAAATCTTGGTGAAATTTTCAGCCTGAAATTATAAAACAAGCTGTCAAATAAGTGTAAAGCGAAGACAAACTCTGCTCATGCAAAATCTCAAAAGAAATCATTTCCCATGTACCTTTTCTCAGGAAGCTCCTGGAGGCTATGTCCCATCAAAAACATTGTAGTAGCAGAAAAAAAGGAGGGGGCAGTTCCAGTAAACAGAATATCTCATTTGCTACTGCTGCTAAGCCGCTTCAGTCATGTCCGTCTCTCTACGACCCCATAGACGGCAGCCCACCAGGTTTCTGTCCCTGGGATTCTCCAGGCAAGAACACTGGAGTGGGTTGCCATTTCCTTCTCCAATGCAGGAAAGTGAAAAGTGAAAGTGAAGTCGCTCAGTCATGTCAGACTCTTATCGACCCCATGGACTGCAGCCCACCAGGCTCCTTCATCCATGGGATTTTCCAGGCAAGAGTACTGGAGTGGGATGCCATTGCCTTCTCTGAATATCTCACTTAGGGCCTAGGCAAAGGAATGTTCTAGATCAATGCAGCACCCTTAGCAATGAGTAAACTTTGGAATACCAATTAACAAAATGATCTCCAAGACCAAAGGAGTGAATATGTGAAGATTTGGAAAATACCACTGATAAGCCTATGACAGAAATATTAAGTTCCTTTAGGGCAGGAACTTACTGTGTCTTGTTCACTGTTGTGGTCTGAGGTCTTGGAAGAGTATCTGGCACATGGAAAGCATTCAGTAAAGATTTATTAAGTGAAAAAGAAAAGGGAGGAAGAGTGAATGGGAGTAGAGGAACTTGATGCAGTGAGTATACACAGCTCTTTTCAAGAAGTTTTCTAGAAAGCTGATCTTAGAAACGTGGGATAGCTGAAAGAAAAATGGGATAAGAAGAGAGTTTTTAATTTAGGAGAAATGACATGACTATATGCTGATAGAAATGATCTTCAAAAGAGGAAAACATTTAGGTGGAAGGAAAAAAGATTTCTTCCGATTACCCTATAGTCTCAGGGAAATGGGAGACAAGGCTATTAGGTGACAGTGAAGATACTCCCCAGTATCTTCAACATCTCTAGATGTTCCTCTTACCTTCTTTCTTCTAACAGAAAGCTGGCTGGTCTCTAAGATATTCACTTTCCTTGAAGCTTTTGAAAGTGGTACTGTCATCTCACACACCTCCACCAATATCGAGCTAATACTTCTGTAGGATTTAGATCCTTTTTAAGTTATTGAGATTAGTTTCATTGCCTTCAATATATTCTATCTTGGAGAATGATCTATGTGAAATTGAAAAGAATATGCATTCCACTATTGTTGAATGAAATGTTTTATAGATGCCAGTTATCTTGAGTTAGTAGGGAATGCAGTTCAAGTCTCCTTGGTAATCGTCTATCAGTTAGTTAGAGTAGAATATTAAAGGCTCCAGATATAATTGTTGAATGTCCTAGTTCTCACTTGGATTCTGTCAAGTTTTGTTACGTGTATTTTGAGGCTCTGTTGCTATGTGCATAAAGCTTAAAATTGTCATGTTTCCCTAATCAAGGGATCCTTTTATCACCATAAAATGTTCAATGATGTCTCTAGTAACACTTTCTGCCTGAAAAGTCTGCTTTCTCTGAAATTGTTATGGATACAACAGGAGTCTTTGAATGCTTAATTCTAGTATATTTTTTCTACCCTTTTATTCGGAAAAGATTATGTCATTAATTTGAAAGTATACCCACTGTCAAGAGAATAAGCTTGAACCTGGTTCTTACATCAAGTGGACAATTATTGCCTTTTGATTTGAGTGTTTAATAAATTCATAATATAGATAGATTTATGTGTTTTGCTATGAGTTTTATACATTTTTCATGTCTTTCTGTTCCTCTAATCCTCTATCACTACAATCATTTGAGTTAAATAGATATGTTCCAGTGCCATTTGGTTCCCCTGTTCCAGAGCTTACCAGCTGAGGTCTCAGAGCTTGCAGGTGGCCCTTCCCTCTCTAGCAAGAGCTAGCATGTGCCCTGTGCTGGTAGATGCTACAGAGTCTGCTCCCCAACAAAGCAACAGATGCCTCTCCCAGGGAAATCCCTCATCTCTTCTCCATAAATACACTGGGGATTTGCTGAGCCTGATAAGAGGAAAAAGAAATGATACACCAAGGGAGTTGCAATAAATAGCTAGCCTGTCCTGGCAGGAGCAGGACAATATCCCTGGGACAGGATTTTGAGGGTGCTGAATCAAGGGGACTGGAATATAAGATCGGATAAGCAAGTTGTACTGAGTGGAGATGCTCTATCATGCCATGGGATTTAACACACTGGCAAGGAGTCCAGGAGATGGAAGAAATTCACTGCCAGACTGGTCCTTTGAAGCTTTGAGAAAGTGATGGCCCATACGGAGAGAAGTAGAAATGCTGCCTTGGACTGGCAGATGGCACAGGAAGGAACAAAAAGGTTGAGTGATGCAGACATGCTAGAATGGATAGGAAAGGTGAGGCCAGTCACGTGGCCTGATGGTTATGTCCCACTGTAGGGCTGAGAGGGCTCATCACTCACCAAAGCCATCAGGAGTGTTCTAGTGAGAGGGGCCCCAGCATCACTAAGAAGCTTGGTGGTTGTGCCCTTCTGCAGGCCAGTGCTGATGATGGAAGAAAACTGGTCCCGCCCTGGGCTCATTACCACCCACGGGAACCAAGGAACTCTGATGTAATAGAGGGCAGCTCTTAATCAAGACATGCCAGCGGAACACATTTCCAGTAATGACCAGCAAGGTCAGAGGGGCAGTCAAGGGTGCCTGCTTGACAGGGATAAAGCTCAGAAGATGGCTCAGACAGCATGGCTCCCTATGGGTAACTATAGCCAGATACAGGCAAGAATGCAAGAGAAGGAGGGCAGTTGTCCCACTAAAAAGCCATGATCTCTTGCTCAGTTCCTGGTCCTGAGCCAACTTAGAGACTGGCCCCACTGAAGAGGTGGATGAGTCCTGAGGAGGAAGGATCCAGAAACAAGGCAGTGGGTTACATCCTTTCCTAAAGAGAACGACTGCCATTTCTCAGGTGACAGTACACTGAGGCTGGAAAACTATACAAACACTTCTACTACTACTGAACACAGGATATGAGCTGACATTGATCCCAGAGGCCCAAAGTGTCACGATGGCACCCCGTTAGAATGTGGCTTATGAGGTGCTGGCATTAAAAGGAGTTGGGAAATAGAGACCAGATCACAGTGAGCTGACTGGGTCCCTGGACCGACACAGTGGTCATTTCTCCAGTGCCCAAGGTGATAATTCTAAGTGATATACTTGGCAGTTGGACCAATGAGCCTCACATTGGATCATTGGTTTGTGGGGTACGAGCTATCAGCTTATGAAGGCCAAGAGGAACCTCTGACACTGGCTCCCACCCCAGGACAAGAGAGCAAGTCAAAACCAGTATCGGATCCTGGTGAGGATAGAGGGGTAAATTAGAGATCAGGGACATCATTGGAGATGTATGGGATGCAAGGAAAGAGGAGGTAGGAGAGCCACAGGGATGAAGAGGGTGGAGGTGGTGAGAAGAAGTTTTAGCATTCTCTCTATGGGGGAGGGAGGAAGGGAATGGAAATGGTGAAAGGGAGGACAGAGGCTTCCACTGGATCCACCAGTAATGTTTCCTAGGGAACTGGTGGATGCAGGAGATTTTGCTTTCTGCTTCCTTATCCATTTGAGCATGTCTGAAACAGCACACCATGACCTTAAAAGTCCCTGGGAGAAGTGGGAGAGGGCGGTATCCACACACAGGCAGGAACCATGGTGGGAGGGGCATGCTTGAGGAGGAGGATTGAAGATTTACAATTTGCCCAATCTCCTCTGCTCTGTAACCTTCTCCAGCAGGGCCAGCTTCTCAGGTGCAGACCCAGAGAAATTGGGCCTTTGAGTTAAACAGAAAAGAGGGGTTCAGGCACCCCAGGCTTCTCCAGGAGGTTAGCCAGAGAGGGATGCAGGAGGGAGAGGTGACTGAAGACAGAGGAGTATGAATGGGAAAGAGAGGGAGGAAGGTAGGAGGAAATGGAGGATTGGTTGTTGGAGTAGGGGTTGGGTGGCATACAAGGGAAAAATTCTAACACTCCAGGGCCTAAATTCTAACACTCCTTGGCTTTTCCAAGGGAAAGACCAGTTCCCAGACATGAGGGAAGCTAGGAATCTCCAGTTTCAGGAAAATCTGAGAGACACCTGGTAATCCACACCCACTGCTACTGGCACTGGTAGGCCTTGGTTGTGCTTCCTTCTGGACATTGAAAACATACCCGTACATACACTTATATGACTTCTCAAATGTTAGATACAGTTGACTGTGTGTGTGTTTCAAGTTACCAGTGTGAATCCAACTCCATAATTCAGCTACTTGTAGCATGCAGTCAGGAGGATGCTTTTGAAATCTGTGCATGGAGCCTGATATGTTCCTTTGGACTGCCAGGTTTTAATCCGCTGGATGTGACGCCACGTTGCATTCATCCATCTCCATATTGATGGGAATTTGGAGTCTTCCCAGTTTTTCCCATCACAAACATCTTTGTGCATGTGTTCTTGTGCACTACAGGTAATAGCCATGTCCCTAGAAGATGCACCAGGCAGCAGACTTGCCTGAACATAGAGGAAATAGCATTTCATTTTTACTTTCATTTTTAAGGTCTTTGGCTCAAAGCAAGGACTCTGGAACCAGACTGCCTGGTTTCAATCCTGCCATTGATCCAGACGAGCCAAATGACCTTGGGCCAGTAGCTAAACCTCTTGTACCTGTTTCCTGTAAGAGGCCAGTAATAGTGGGTACTTAAGTCCTAGGATTGGCACAAAGATGCATTACTATTTAGCTACAGTGCTTAAAGTAGAAGCACTGTAGAAGAGTAGAAGCACTTTTAAAAGAGTGCCAGGAACAGAGTCAATGCTGTATACCATTGCTTTTCCTGGATTCTGCCAAATTATCCACCCAAATGGTTCTTTTCAACACCACAGTAGGGGCTGGCTCCTAACGTCTCCCACCTCTGAATGGTTAACCTCTTTGAAGATCACAAACCTAGAGTGTGAAAACCGATTTGTGGTTTTAGTTTGCACCACCAGGAGTATCAGAAATGAGCATCTTTTGCAGTGTGTACTGGCCAATGGAATTCCCTCTTCTTTAAATTGCTTCGGAGTGGAGGAGGAGCTGAGGGAGTGGGGCCAAGCCCAGCCTATCCCCAGATCCACCTGCAAATAATGTTTGCTGAGAACACAGGCCCAGGACGATCTGATCACCTATCTAATAGAACAGTTGAATCAGACCGTTTAAGCAGTAAATAGGACACTCTTCGGAGAAGGCAATGGCACCCCACTCCAGTACTCTTGCCTGGAAAATCCCATGGACGGAGGAGCCTGGTAGGCTGCAGTCCATGAGGTCGGTAAGAGTCGGACACGACTGAGCGACTTCACTTTCACTTTTCACTTTCCTGCATTGGAGAAGGAAATGGCAACCCACTCCAGTGTTCTTGCCTGGAGAATCCCAGGGATGGTGGAGCCTGGTGGCTGCCGTCTATGGGGTCACACAGAGTCGGACACGACTGAAGTGACTTAGCAGCAGCAGCAGCAGGACACTCTTTGCTCTCTGGCCATTTATGGAGAAAGTACACCTACCACTGATCACTGATCACTGCCTGTGGAATTCTTTTGCCTGTTCTCCCACTGGGTTGTAAGGCTCGCGGTGGAAGGGAGGATGGCAAATGCTTTCAGCATGTGCTAGGCGCCTAGTGCCTCCGTCCTGACATTTCATCCTCACCTCCCAGGAGACCAGCACCCTCAGTAACCTCCTGCCTCCCGCTCCACCCACTTTGTACACAGTCAGGGCTCAGGGTTGTGTCTCTAACTGGAAAGGGGAGGTGGGACAGGAGGAGGTGGGACGAGAGGCTTGACAGAGGTACACCCACAGCATGACCTTCACCCGCCAACTCGCCAACTGCCGGCATGGCTTTTGGGCTTGGCAACAAACCAGAGGAGGCCCTTGACCCCATTGGTTATGCCTCGAGGGGGCAGGCCAACAAGGCACGTGCTGGTTGGTGGGAACCAGACCAATGAGGAGGCAGTGGCACAGCCGTCCCAGGCACGCTGAAAGCCTCGCGTCATTTGCAGCGACCTCCTGCGTGCAGTGCCTGTGGTGCTTGATGGCGCGCTCCAGACGCTGCCCACCTCACCTGCCCTGACTGCCGCCACCAGCACCACCACTGCCACCGTGACCTGGGTGATAAATCGTCCCCACCCCAGTTCCGGGGGCCACCCAGATCGTGACATGAGCTCCCGGGATGATGAGGTGTCTGTTTGGGGAGCAGGTTTTGGCCCACTGGGCGGGGAGCAGACCAGCGTCCATTAGGCCGGTTCCGCAGCCCCACGGGGATCCAGACTGGGCCCCAAGCCGGGGGCACCGCGAAGCGGCGAGGGTGAGGGCGGAGGTGGCTTCCCAGACCCTGAGGGCTTCGAGTCAGAGCAGGAGGTGCTGGAAGCCGGAGGGCTGGTGCTGTGGGGCCGCGAAGGCTGGCCTGGCTCCCCGGCTGACGACAAGGGGGACACCCTGGAGCTGGCTGACGAGATGGTGGCGGCCATGCTGCGGCAGCTGAGCGACCTGGACATGCTGGGCGTCGGCAGATACCCGTTCCCGGAGAGCTACACTGTCGGTGAAGTGTCCGCCTTGTGGCCTGACCTCGAGGCGGGTCCCGGCGGTCAAGGCGCGGCCGCCCAGAGTAGTGGGGAAGTGGTGCCGGTTGTGGCCTGCCCTCTCCAGGTCGGTGGGCCCAAGGTGGGCCGGGCCTGGAGGAACCCTAAGAGAGGCACTAAGAGTAGGTTGAACGTGGCTGTGGATCACCAGTGGCCTCCCGCGGAAGGCTCGGCTGGGCTGCTGTCTGACCTCGAGTCCTTTGATGAATTCAGTGAGATAGAGCTAATGAGGGTGAGCATGTATCCCAAAGAAGGAGGCCAGGCCAAGCTCAACAGCCCCGAGGATCCCGGGGACACACCCAGACACTCGAATGTCCAAGGCAGGGAGAATCTCCTTAACGTGCCAGGCACTCTCCTATGCTTGGCTCTGCGAGGACTCACTTCGGTTGTGGAAAGGCAGGGCAAGCAGGGGCCCAGGAGAAGAAAAAAATCCCTCGGGGGAGCCTCCAAACCTGCCCTGGGGGAACCTTCCCTTCCTGGGGGCAGGGAATCTCTGCCACTCCCCTGGAACCGGCCACCTTCCCCCAAGTCTTTGGCATCCTGCTGCTTGGGAGGTCCAAGAGTTATACCTTGGTCCCTTGGGGAACCAAAGAGTCCAAGCACGCGGGCGCTGGGAAGAAATCCTTGGTCGGGCAGTTGGGGCAGGTGGTGTCTGTGCTGGCGATGGCGGGAGAAGACAACGACCCAAATAGAGACCCAGTCCCAAAGGGCCAAGTGAGTAGGCCAGGCCCCTCCTCTCTCCCCACTATTTCCCCTCCCACCCTCCCCAGGACACACGTCTTCACCTGTGCTTCCTCTGTCCATCCCTCAGGGGTCGCCATTGGGTGCCCTTCCGTCAGTGGGTCATTAGGATGCCAGATTGGGGTCCTTTTACTAGGGACAAACGTTAAGGTAGCTCTTCGGGTGTGCTAGGTTTGGTTCTCCACCCTTGGCCTATTTCCAGCCTCCTCCACGAGGCTGGGACTTGAGTGGAAAGGAGGGCTGGTAGTCTAATTGGGTCAAGGGGACCCGTTAAAAGCTTCATAGAGCTTCAGTGTTTAGACGCAGCACTTTCCTGAATCCTACTTCCTAGCTGTTCCCCAAACCTTCTTTGCAGGGGCCCCGGCTTTCTCAGTGCCACACTGTTGTCCCCGTCTCAGCTCTGCCTGCTGGCCTGGGGCTGACTAACGGAGAATGTGCTAAAGAGATCAGCCTTTCAATTCTCTTCCCAAGCCCGTGCCTCAACCTGGTCCCACATCACATGTGCGTGCGCACACACACACACACATCCTTAGTCCAGATCGGTGAGAGACCTTTGTTTTAGCTGCCCACTCACAGGCCATGGCCATCGTGTCCATGGGTGCATCATGGAGAACCAAGCTGTGGCGACCTCAACATCAGAGGCCTGCAGGATCCAGGAAACTCAGAGCCCATGGCCCTGAACTGACGAGAAGTCATGCCCAGAGGGCCTGAACCCTCAGGTGAGTGTCCTGGGTTTTGATATGGGGGCAGGGGACCAGGGGTGAGGGCAGAAACCTCTTCTCTCTGTCTCTCTCTCTCTCTCTGCTGGGGGCTCAGCCTTGCTCCCAGGCAGCTTCTCCCATGGGAAACAGGGTGTCAACAGGCCTGGCCCTGGCCCCATCATCCTCTGTATGCGGTTTGTTTGGCAGAGGTGATTGGTGGCATTGCCCCAACAGCTACTCCGGGTGCAGACCTGCAGGTTAATAGCCTTTTCTGTGAAGTGCTGTTGGCCCACATTGCTCTGCCAGGTGCTGGCTGTGGCTACAGCTTTGGGAAGCTTGAACCCAGAACCATGGGATTTTCAAACCACAGTGGTGAAAATGCTGCCCCTGGGGAACAGGGGAATCAGGCCCAGAGAGAAGGTTTCTGCTGCCGGGCAGAGCAGGGGAGGCCTGTTGCCAGCACAGAGGGGTGCTGCCTCACCTTGCGTTAGACCTTGCTTGGCCCTTTCCACCTCACTGGGAGCCTGGGAAGCTGGATTGGGTGCCCTTTCCCTCTCAGGTGACCAGGAACCAACTGACCATTCCCCGAGACTGGAAAGGAAGCAGCAGCCACCCGGAAGGCAGGGCTGTCTTCGAGTAATACTTCCTCTGGTTCCTGGAAATGCACACCAAAACCCCATGGTGGGATCTGGGTCCAAGTTCAACGGACATATGTGAGGGCCCCCCTCCCTCATCCCCATCCCACACCCCACAGAGGGGGCCCACCTCCTTTCCACTGAGGAAAGTCTTTCCCTTGCCAGTCTGGACACCTGGCTTTGGGATGGAGGGCCCGGGGGAGAGGTGAGGAGAAGGAGAGGGGAGGCGGGTGTATACTAACCATTTCTCTTCCTCCTGTGTCTGCTGCCCTAGTGTCTGGTGCTACAGAGAGAAATAGACGACCTTAAAGAGCAACTTGGTATGAGGAACCAGGGACAGAGAGCAGCGGGTTCTTAGTGCAGAAGCTGGGTGGGCTGCCGGTGCAGGAGGCCTTGCAGGGATCAGCATTCCTGTGGGGAGGAGAACCTAGCAAGCCTGATCCTGGAGCCTGCTGTGCATGTTCAGCTGAGCGTGTGGACAAGTAGCAAAGTACTGTGTGGGCTCCAAGCACACTCTGCCAGCCAGACGAGTCCTAGAGAGTTCCTTCTGATTGGGTTTGTAGAGATGCCTTGTTGATCCTTCCCTTTAACTGATTCTTGGTGTGGCCTCTAAGGTTCTTGTTGGATTGTTTGTTTGCATGGTTTGGGTGTGGCCCCAAGCTTGAGAGCTGCTGGCACATTTTGTTTCCTTTTTGGAAAGGGCTCCACATTTAATTCAGGTGGTAGGGAGTGATCAGGCCCAGAGCTCTTTGCATCAGGGCTAGGAGGGGAGTGGGTTTCAGGTTTCAGGGCCAGGAGGTTCCCCACGGGGACAGGGGGACAGGCTTCTATATCCCCTCTGTCTGGTGCGCCTGCTTATGCCTCTCCCTGTTGCAGCCTCCATGCAGCACCTGGCTGACAAGTTCCAGGTCCTTTGAAGTGAGTGTTACACACACCATACCCCTTCCCACAGTCCTGGCTGTTGAGCAGGGCTGTGGGCTGGCCCTGGCTTGAGTCTGTTCCCTGACTGCTGTTTCACAGGTTGAGCCCAGCATCTTCCTGCAAGAGGAGCAGCTGTTACTTTGGGGCCGGCGAGCTGTGGCCAAGCTTGTTCCCTCCTGTTCTGCGTCCACCAGGGCATCCTCTCCCCCTTGCTTTGCCCCCTCTCTGCCCCAGTTTCACAGCAGTTTTTGATTAAAGGACTTCTCGTGTTCTGTCCTCTCTCTGGGGGGTAGGGGTTGGGGGAGTGGGGCGAGGCCTGGGGAGCTGATGTGGGGAGCTGCCCCACATCAGAGCCTGTTCAAGAACAGTACCTCTGCCATCCTGTGGTGGGGACTCTGGGTCAGCCTCTGCTACCATCCAGGCCATCAGGCCAGGGGAGCGTCCCCAGTCTGTGTTCTGTGTGGGCTCTGTCTGGCCACGTTGCCACATCCTCCCTTTCCCCTGAAGGTCCTCTTACAGTTCTCTAAACACCCTCCTCTGGGATTTGGCGGTTCCCATTCACCACTGCTATTCTGCCTCCCCATCAGAAGGAACTCATGACCACTTCACAGAGCTCCGATCCATCCCCTTTCTCTCACTGTTCTCATTGTCCTGCTTGCCCTGACCACTCGTCTTTCCTATCAGAGCACCCTGGATCCCTCCCCTGACTTGCCATTAGTGACCTTGCCTGCACGTGTACTTCAGCAGGTGGAAACAGGCACAGGTGTGCTCATCTTCCCCCTTCCCGGGCCCTGCCCTCTCAATGGAGTCCCTACCCCACCCCCATTCCCCAGTACCACCTTCATGCAGGAATCTGCACACTGTCCTCCTCTCCTCTTTAGCCCTCACCCCTGAGCCTCAGGTACCAATACTTGTGCTTCTCCTTCCTTGGGTTCAGCAAAGGGCTTGAGGATAGAGCCTGGACCCAGTGAGCTGGGGACCAAGAGGGATGGTACAGGGAACACAGGAGGAAAGTTCAGGGTAGTCGCTGAGATGGAGGTCAGGAGAGGCGTCTGGTGCCAACCTGGGGCAGAGTGCACCCTGGCAGCTAGGGGTGGATGGTCCAGTCCTTGGAGCTTTCACATCCTCTCTGCCCTAGTCGTCTTGCCAGCCTACCCTCCTCCAGCCTGGTTGTCTCTCTACCCTTGAGTGGAAATGGGCCCATCAGGCTCTATGGCCGGTGAGGTTGGTAGGTCTGTGTTCTTACAAGGTCTCCATCAAATACTGTTCCACCAGTCCCGTGACAGATTTTCCTGCAAAATTATACTTCCCGGAGTGTCCCAGCTCAGTCTCCCAGACTACTTGTTAGGGCACACATGATTGAGTCTGAAATCCATGTTCAGTTTCTGCCTCACTGGGATTTGGGGAGCACTTCCTTCTCTCAGCCAGGACCCCAGGGCTGTGCCAGCCTGAGACTCAGAGGGAAACATTTGGTTTGAGTGAAGTGAGGGTAAGTTCTGCCTGACTCCCTAAAGGCCAGTGTTTTATTACACAATAAGTGGTATGATGGTACGTAGCACATTCAAAGTTGGTGCCTGGGCATCTGTGTGTGTGAATAAGTCATCAGGGATAATAATGCCTCTTGAAGCAGAAAGATTTGATTTGAGGAGTAATGGAAGTAGAGACCGGTCCAGATGCTGTAAGGCATTGAGCTGAAGCAAGGGTTGGATCTCCTTTATTCAGGGGTGTCGTCACATTCCCCAAACATAGGAGGGGGTGGTGCATGAGTCACCAAACCACAGGACAGGGTGTTGGAACTCCCAAAATGTTGGATTCGCTGGAGGAGCCTCTGGATCCTACTTTGCCATTCTATGTTATAAGCCAACTGCTGAGCGTGTGGATGAATGAAAATGGGAAGGGTGGCTCCGGAGAGTACCAGAAACATGGATGCTCATCTTAGAAACAGGAGACCACCCAACATAAGTTACTTGTGGGGAGTTAGGGGTGACTGCAGCTGAACAATGGGGAGCACTTGGGTCCACCCTTCCCTCATATTCTCACCTTGATTTCCTTCCGGGGCTCATGGCATGAGGTCAGGTGGACAGAGCACAAGGGTTGGGACAGCCACAGACCTCAGGGTCAGAAAAGAACATTTATGGGACTTAATCCTCCCATATATACCCCTCCCTGGAGCAGGTGGGCTTGATCACTTAGTTTACAGCTGATCCAGTGGTTATTGCCTGGTGGTATAGCACATCTCACTGTTGTCTGAGTGAGTAAATTTGGCAGAGACCTTCCAGCTGAGGTTTCTGCCCACTGACACATGTAGGTAAGTTGTACCTGGGAAGAAGTCCAGCACCAGTATTCAGTACCACCCTCAGGCAGAGAGGGGCCTGGGACTGTGGTCACTAGGGTGAGGAAGTAGAAAAGCTCATGGAAGGGGAGGTGGGAGGGCATGAACACAACCCTTCATTCACTTTTTACCAGGCTCCCTTCCCTCCTCTGAGCCCACAGTTCAGACCAACTACCTCACTATAATGTTGCTGGAAACATATACATCACAGGCTGTGGCTCAGCCTCAAGCCATCCACTTCCAGCAGGAAATCTGTGGCAGGGCCTGAGGCATAGGCTAAAGAAATACATCTGTGCCCCAGAGGGTAGGAGGAAGGCTGAAGCCCAGCCTCATTCAGTGCACCACTGTCGCCTTTCCCCCTCATGCCCCTTCTCCAGCCTGGGAGACAGTGGCAGCTGCTTTGGAGAGCCCTAGGCCCCATCCTGCTGCCTGTCCAACTCTAGGGAAGATGCTTCCTCCCCATCACACCCATCCCCACGTCTACCAGCCCCAGCCCCAGGTCTACCGCTCTGTCTGGACTCTTGAGGGAGACTGGCACAAACAAGGTAGAGTAGGTGAGCCCTGAAGAAGGAGCTGCGTGTGGTAGGCACAGTAATCATGCCCAAAGACGAACAAGTCCTAATCCCTGCAGTTGACTTATATGTTCCTTTGCATGATAACAGTGGGTTATGCTTGCAGATGTAATAAAGGCTGCCACTTAGCCGACTTAAGGTGGGGCAACTTTCTCCTGCATTGGTCACGTCTGGCTGGGCACTTTGGGACTGCCAGGTTTTCCACCTTGACTATCCCTGGGTAACTATCCCAGTCCCTGGACTGTCCCAGTGTTTGAATGACTGTGGTGTGCTTGGTGCCCTTGTGCTTGTGCAATATTGAAGGCCTGGTAAGTACTTCTCAGGCGCAGATGGAGAAGAGGCCTGTAGTTTTGAACCTCACTTTTGTTCCAAGCCAATCATTTCTTGAGTTTATCTTTGTGTATGGTGTTTAGGAAGTGTTCTAATTTCATTCTTTTACATATTGATTGCTACAATATCTTAAGCAGTTTTCAAACTTAGCAAATTTAACTTTGAGGCAATATAATTATCTACTGTAGGCATTCATTCAAAATTCATGTGTCCCAAAATTGTTCTTTGTATCTATTTTTTAAATTCTGCTTCCAATCAAAGAACATGCATTACATTCAGTTTTCGTGTCTCTTTCATTCAGTTCAGTCGCTCAGTCGTGTCCAACTCTTTGCAACCCCATGAATCGCAGCACGCCAGGCCTCCCTGTCCATCACCAACTCCCAGAGTTCACTCAGACTCATGTCCATCGAGTCAGTGATGCCATCCAGCCATCTCATCCTCTGTAGTTCCCTTCTCCTCCTGCCCCCAATCCCTTCCAGCATCAGAGTCTTTTCCAATGAGTCAACTCTTCGCATGAGGTGGCCAAAGTACTGGAGTTTCAGCTTTAGCATCATTCCTTTCAAAGAAATCCCAGGGCTGATCTCCTTCAGAATGGACTGGTTGGATCTCCTTGCAGTCCAAGGGACTCTCAAGAGTCTTCTCCAACACCACAGTTCAAAAGCATCAATTCTTCGGCGTTCAGCTTTCTTCACAGTCCAACTCTCACATCCATACATGACCACTGGAAGAACCATAGCCTTGACTAGACGGACCTTTGTTGGCAAAGTAATGCCTCCGCTTTTCAATATGCTATCTAGGTAGGTCATAACTTTCCTTCCAAGGAGTAAGCGTCTTTTAATTTCATGGCTGCAATCACCATCTGCAGTGATTTTGGAGCCCAAAAAAATAAAGTCTGACACTGTTTCCACTGTTTCCCCATCTATTTCCCATGAATTGATGGGACCAGATGCCATGATCTTTGTTTTCTGAATGTTGAGTTTTAAGCCAACTTTTTCACTCTCCTCTTTCACCTTCATCAAGATGCTTTTTAGTTCCTCTTCCCTTTCTGCCATAAGGGTGGTGTCATCTGCATATCTGAGGTTATTGATATTTCTCCCGGCACTCTTGATTCCAGCTTGTGCTTCTCCCAGCCCAGCATTTCTCATGATGTACTCTGCATAGAAGTTAAATAAGCAGGGTGACAATATACAGCCTTGACATACTCCTTTTCCTATTTGGAACCAGTATGTTGTTCCATGTCCAGTTCTAACTGTTGCTTCCTGACCTGCATACAAATTTCTCAAGAGGCAGGTCAGGTGGTCTGGTATTCCCATCTCTTTCAGGATTTTCCACAGTTTATTGTGATCCACACAGTCAAAGGCTTTGGCATAGACAGCAAAGCAGAAATAGATGTTTTTATGGAACTTTCTTGCTTTTTTGATGATCCAGCTGATGTTGGCAATTTGGTCTCTGGTTCCTCTGCCTTTTCTAAAACCAGCTTGAACATCAGGAAGTTCACGGTTCACGTATTGCTGAAGCCTGGCTTGGAGAATTTTGAGCATTACTTTACTAGCATGTGAGATGAGTGCAATTGTGCGGTAGTTTGAGCATTCTTTGGCATTGCCTTTCTTTGGGATTGGAATGAAAACTGAACTTTTCCAGTCCTGTGGCCACTGCTGAGTTTTCCAAATTTGCTGGCATATTGAGTGCAGCACTTTCACAGCATTATCTTTCAGGATTTGAAATAGCTCACCTGGAATTCCATCACCTCCACTAGCTTTGTTTGTAGTGATGCTTTCTTTAATGTCCTTTAAACTAGAACAATTTCCCAGACTTTTTTTGGTCATGTGTGACATGACTTTTCACTGTTTAGTATGATGCTGATGATGGGCTTGTCATATAAGGCCTTTATTATGTTGAAGTTGTTCCTTCTATACCCAATTTGTTCAGTGTTTTTATCCTGAAATGACGTATTTTGTCAAATACTTTTTCTGTATATATTGAAATGATCATATGATTTTTATTTTTTCTTTTTTAATGTGGTATATCACATTTATTGATTTAAACATGTTGAACCACCCTTGCCTCTCAAGGATAGTTCTCACTTGGTCATGGTATATACTTCTTTTCATGTACTGTTGAGTTTGGCCTGCTATTTTGTTGAGAATTTTAGTGACATCAGTGACATTAGTCTATAGTTTTCTTACAGTGTCTTTCTCTGACCTTGGTATCCAATAACACTGGCCTTGTGAAAAGAGTTTGGAAGTATTCCATCTTTTTTAGTTTTTTGGAAGTGTTTGAGAAGGACTGGTATTAATTCTTCCTTAAATGATTGTTAGAATTCACAATTGGAACCATCTGGTCTTGGGCTTTCCTGAGAGTTTTTTTGTCTTCACTGATTCAATCTCCTTACTCACAATTGGTCTGTTTACATTTTCTATTTCTACATGATTCAGTCTTGGTAAATTGCATGTTTCTAGGAATTTATCCATTCCTAGATTTCCAATTTGATGGTGTATGTTTGCTCATATTTGTCTCTCACAATCCTTTGTATTTCTGTGGTGTCATTGTAATGTCTCCTATTTCATTTCTGATTTTATTTGTTTGAACTCTTTTTTTTTTTTAAGTTAATCTAGTAACAAGTTTGTCAAATTTGCTTATCATTTCAAAAAGCCAGCTCTTATTTTCATTGATATTTTCTATTCATTCTCTGGTCTCTATTTCATTTTTTTTCTTCTCTGATCTTTGTTATTTTCTTCTATTTCTAACTGTGCACTTAGATTTTTTTCTTTTTTCTCTTATTCCATAAGGTTGTTTATTTGATATCTTTCTTGTTTCTTTTTTAAAAAATAATTTCATTCATTTATTTATTTTTGGCCAAGCTGGGTCTCCGTTGATGTGCAGGCTTTTCTCTAGTTGCAGCAAGTGGGGGCTACTCTCTAGTTGCAGTGTGCGGGCCCCCAATTGCAGTGGCTTCTCTTGTTTGGAGCACAGGCTCTAGGTGCGCAGACTCAGTAGCTGCAGCTCCCGGGCTCTAGCGCGCAGGCTCATAGTTGTAGTGCACAGGCTTAGTTGCTCTGTGGCTTGTGGATCCTCCCAGATCAGGGAGTGAACCTGTGTATCCTGCACTGGCAAGCACATTCTTTTCCACTGAGCCACCAGGGAAGCCCTCTTTCTTGTTTCTTAATGTATTCATTTATCACTATAAACTTCTTTCTTAGAACTGCTTTTGTAGTTCATTGTGGTTCTGTTTTCATTAGTTTTGTGATGTTTTTAAACATACCGTTTTACTTCTTCTTTGACCCATTAGTTGTTCAGGAGTATGCTATTTAATATCCAGATATCTGTGAATTTTACAGCTTTGTTCCTATTACTGATTTCTAATTTCATAACATTGTAGTTGCTAAAGATACTTGGTATGGTTTCAATCTTCTTAAATTTGCTTAGAGATGTTTCATAAGATATCATATGATCCATCCTGGAAGATGTTCCATTTGCACTTGAGAAGAATGTGTTCTGCTGCTGTGAGATGGAATGTTGTATAAGTCTGCTAAGTCCACTTGGTCTACAGTATGGTTCAAGTCCATTTCCTTTTTCCTTTTGCTGATTTTGTGTGGATAATCTATCCTTTATGAAAGTGGAGTAATCAAGTCCCTGACTATTGTCGTGTTGTTGCCTGTTTAGCCCTTCAGATCTGTAAGGATTTGCTCAATATACTCAGGTGTTCCAATGGTGTGTGGGTATATATTAATATTCACAATTCTTGTATCATCTCGATGAACTGACACATTTATCATTACATAATGTCCTTCTTTGCCTCAAATTACCATTTTTGGCTTAAAGCCTATTTTGTCTGATATCGGTATGGCTACTCCTGCTCTCGTTTGTTTCCCACTTTCATGGAATACCTTTCACCATCCCTTCACTTTGAGCATAGGTATGACCTTAAAACTGAAGTGAGTCTCTTGTAGGCAGCTGTGCAGTTGAGTATTGTTTTTTTATCCATCCATCCACTTTATTCCTTTTGCTGGAGAACTAAGTTCAGTCACTCAGTCATGTATGATTCTTTGACACTCCATGAACTACAGCATACCAGGCTTCCTGGTCCATCACCAACACCTGATGCTTGCTCAAACTCATGTCCATCGAGTCAGTGACACCATCCAATCATCTCATCCTCTGTAGTCCCCTTCTCCTCCTGCCTTCAATCTTTCCCAGCATCAGGATCTTTTCCAATGAGTCAGTTCTTCACATCAGGTGACAGATTTCCCAACCTGGGGATCTGGCAAAGGAACTGAGAATCCCCAGGGAATTTGACTATGCAGTCCAATGGGATTTGACCACAGAACTTACACAGGACTGGGGAAACAGACTCTTGGAGGGCACAAGCAATACCTTGGGTGCACCAGGACCCAGGAGGAAGGAGCAGTGACCCCAGAAGAGACTGACCCAGACTTGCCTGTGAGTTTCCAGGAGATTCCGGCAGAGGCATGGGTTGGTGGTGGCCTGCTGTAGGGTTGGGGGCACTGAGTGTGGCAGTGCGTGCATGGGACCTTTTGAAGGAGGTCACCATTATTTTCATTACCTCCACCATAGTTTAATCTCAGGTCAAACAACATGGAGGGAACACAGCCCCATCTATGACCAGGAAATTGGATTAAAAATTTACTGAGCATGGTCCCATCCATCAGAATAAGACCCAGTTCCCCCCCACCCCCCCAGTCAGTCTCTCTCATCAGGAATCTTCCATAAGTCTCTTATCCTTATCTATCAGAGGGCAGACAGAATGAAAATCACAACCACAGAGCACTAATCAAACTGATCACATGGACCAGAGCCTTGTCTAACTCAATGAAACCATGAGCCATGCCATATAGGGCCACCCAAGATGAATGGGTCATGGTGGAGAGTTCTGACAAAACGTGGTCCCCTGGAGAAGGGAATGGCAAACCACTTCAGTATTCTTGCCTTGAGAACCCCATGAACAGTATGAAAAGGCAAAAAGATACGGCACTGAAAGATGAACTCCTCAGGTCGGTAGGTGCCCAATATGCTACTGGAGAAGAGTAGAGAAGAATGAAGAGACAGAGCCAAAGTGAAAACAATGTCCAGTTATGGATGTGTCTGGTGATGGAGGTAAAGTCTGATGCTGTAAAGAACAATATTGCATAGGAACCTGGAATGTTAGGTCTATGAATCAAGGTAAATTGGAAGTGGTCAAACAGGAGATGGCAAGAGTAAGCAATGACATTTTAGGAATCAGTGAATTAAAATGGACTAGAATGGGTGAATTTAATTCAGATGACCATTATATCTACTACTGTGGGCAAGAATCCCTTAGAAGAAATGGAGTAGCCCTCATAGTCAACAAAAGAGCCCAAAATGCAGTACTTGGGTGCAATCTCATAAATGACAGAATGATCTCTGTTCGTTTCCAAGGCAAAGCATTCAGTATCACGGTAATTAATCCAAGTCTATGCCCAACCAGTAATGCTGAAAAAGCTGAAGTTGAATGGTTCTATGAAGACCTACAAAACCTTCTAGATCTAACACCCAAAGAAGATGTCCTTTTCATTATAGGGGACTGGAATGCAAAAGTAGGATGTCAAGAAACACCTGGAGTAACAGGCAAATTTGATCTTGGAGTACAGAATGAAGCAGGGCAAAGAATAATAGGGTTTTGCCAAGAGAATGCACTGGTCATAGCAAACACCCTCTTCCAACAACACAAGAGAAGACTTTACACATAGACATCACCAGATGATCAACACCAAAATCAGACTGACTATATTCTTTGCAGCCAAAGATGGAGAAGCTCTATACAGTCAGTAAAAACACAGCTGGGAGCAGACTGTGGCTCAGATCATGACCTCCTTATTGCCAAATTCAGACATATTGAAGAAAGTAAGGAAAACCACTAGACCATTCAGATTGAATCATGAAAAAACAGAAAAATTTAACATACCAGTAATGAATACAAAGATTAAATTAGTAATCAAAAGCCTCCTGAAATAGAAAATCTCCATACCAGGTGACTTGACACGTGTACCCTAACATTTATCGCAGCACTGTTTACAGTAGCTAGGACATGGAAGCAACCTAGATGTCCATCAGCAGATGAATGGATAAGAAAGAAGTGGTACATATACACAATGGAATATTACTCAGCTATTAAAAAGAGTACATTTGAATCAGTTCTAATGAGGTGGATGATACTGGAGCCTATTATACAGGGTGAAGTAAGTCAGAAAGAAAAACACCAATACAGTATAATAACACATATATATGGAATTTAGAAAGATGGTAATGATGACCCTATATGCAGGGCAGCAAAAGAGACACAGATGTAAAGAACAGACTTTTGGACTCTGTGGGATAATTTGAGAGAATAGCATTGAAACATGTATATTACCATATGTGAAATAGATTGCCAGTCCAGGTTCAATGCATGAGACAGGGCTTTCAGGGCCGGTGCACTGGGACAACCCTGAGGGATGGAATGGGGAGGGAGGTGGGAGGGGAGTTCAGGATGGGGGATACATGTACATCCAATGGCTGATTCATGTGAATGTATGGCAAAAAACACTAAAATATTGTAAAGTAATTAGCCTCCAATTAAATAAATTTACAAAAAAACAAAACAAAAACAAAAACAAAAAAAGAATTAACACAAATCCTTCTCAAATTCTTCCCAAAGAAGTTGAAGAGGAAGGAATACTTCCAAACTCATCTCATAAAACCAGCATAACTCTAATAGCAAGGCCAGATAAGGACACTACAAAAAAAAAAGAAAACTATAGGTCAATATCCCTAATGATTACACATGTAAAATTTTTTAACAAAATATTACAAAGCCAAACTCAACAGTACGTTAAAAGAATTATATACCATGAGAAAGTGGGATTTATCTCTGAGATGCAAGGGTAATTCAACATACAAAAACCAATAAATGTGATATACCACACTAATAGAATTAAAGATAAAAATCATATGATCATCTCAATAGATGTACAGAAACAATTTAATAAAATATGACATCCATCCAGAATAAAAATTCTCAAAAGATTGGGTGTAGAAGGAACACACCTCAACATGATAAAGGCTTTATACACCAAACCCAATATCAACATCACACTCAATGGTGAAAGGCTGAAATCTTTTCCTCTAGATCATGAACAATGGAGAAGGCAATGGCACCCCACTCCAGTACTCTTGCCTGGAAAATCCCATGGACGGAGGAGCCTGGTAGGCTGCAGTCCATGGGGTCGCTAGGAGTCGGACATGACTGAGTGACTTTACTTTCACTTTTCACTTTCCTGCATTGGAGAAGGAAATGGCAACCCACTCCAGTGTTCTTGCCTGGAGAATTCCAGGGACGGAGGAGCCTGGTGGGCTGTCATCTCTGGGGTCACAGAGTCAGACATGACTGAAGCGACTTAGCAGCAGCAGATCATGAACAAAATAAATGTGATCATTCACACCACTCTTATTCAGTAGAGTACTGGAAGTCCTAACCAGAGCAATCAGTCAAGACAAAGAAAGAAAAGTTATCCAACTAGGAAAGGAAGAAGTAAAATTGTCTTTGTTTGCAACTGATATTATTTTACACAGTAAGTGTTAGTTGCTCAGTCATGTCTGACTCTTTGCAACCCATGGACTGTAGCCCACCAGGCTCCTCTGTCCATGGGATTTCCCAGGCAAGAATACTGGAGTGGGTAGCCATTCCCTTCTCCAGGGATCTTCCTGACCCTGGGATCGAACCCAGGTCTCCTGCATTGCAGGCAGATTATTTACCATCTGAGCCACCAGGGAAGCCCTATCTTATATGGAGAAAGTCCTAAAACGCCTACAATAGCAACAAAAAAAGAACTGTTGTAACTGATAAAAATACCGTAAAATTGCAGGATATAAAATCAACATACAGAAATCAGTTGCATTTCTCTACAAATAATAAAACATTTGAAAAAGACATAAATTATCCCACTCACAATAACACCAGAAACAATAAAATATTTGGGAATAAAATTAGCCAAGGAAGTGAATGATCTACACAACAAAAACTATGACTTTAATGAAAGAAAGCAAAGACAACATGAACAAATGGAAAGAGACCCTGTGTTTATGGGTCAGAAGTTATTATTGTTAAAATGTCCATTCTACCCAAAGATATCTATATATTCTTGCAATCTCTACCAAATTGCAATGGTATATTTCACAGAAATAGACAAAAGAATCCTAAAATTTATATGGAACCATCAAAAACCCCAAATAGCCAAAGCAATCATGAGAAAAAGCAAAGCTGGAGGCATTACATTTCCTGATACCAAAATTAGTTTGATACTACAGAACTATAATAATTAAAACAATATGGTACTGGTATAAATATAGATATATAGACCAATGGACTACAATAAAGAATTCAGTATTAAACCCCCATGTCAACTGTATAGTCAACTAATATTTGACAAGGGATCCAAGAACACCTGATAAGGAAAGATGGTCTCTTCAATAAATGGTGTAGGGAAAACAATAACTACATGCAGAAAAATGAAATTGGACCCCTATCTTACTAACACTCACAAAATAAATTTAAGTGGATTAAATGCTTAAACTTAAGACCTGATACAGTAAATTTTCTATAAGAAAATATAGAAGCTCCTCACTGTCTGTCTTGGAAATGAGTTTTTGGATCTGACAGCAAAAGCACAAACAACAAAAGCAAAAAACAACAAATGGGACTATATGAAACTTAAAGTTTATGTACAGCAAAAGAAACAATCAACAAACAAAGCAAACTAAAGAATGGAAGAAAATACTTGCAAAACATATATAGGATAAGCGGTTAATATACAAAATAGATAAAGAACTCTTGCTACTCAATAACAACAAAAAAATCCAATTAGAATGCAGGTAGAGGGACAAAAGAGACATTTCCCCCCAAAAAAGACAACCAAATAGCCAAAAGGCACATGAAAAGATTCTCAAGATCACCATCAGGGAAATGCAAATCAAAACCAAAAGAGATATCTTCTCTCACTTGTTAGAATCACTACCGTCAAGAAGACAAGAGTTAGACAGGAGTTAACAAGTGTTGGTGAGGATATGGAGAAAAGGGAACTCATGTACATACTGTAGGAGGGGATGCAAATTGGTTAGGCCCTATGGAAAACAGTATGGAGTTACCTCAAAAAAATTAAAATAGAACCACCTTATGATCCAGCTATTATTCCACGTTTGGGTATATATCCAAAGGAAATGAAATCAGGACTTTGGAAAGATGTTCTCCGTGTTTGCTGCTCCATTATTCACAATAGCCAAGACTCAGAAGAAATCTGAAAGTCCATGAATGGAAGAAAAGATGGTGAAAATGGGGTATATGTGAACAATGGAATATTATTCAGGTTTTAAAAACAAGAAAGTCCTGCCATTTGCAGCGATATGGATGAACATGAAAGACATTATACTAAAAAAATAAGCCAGACACAGGACAAGTACTAAAACTTACATATTAGATCTAATATACTTAAATACATAGAAGTAGAGAGTGGTATGGTAAATTGCCAGGGCCTGGGGTGAGGGGAAACTTGGAGGTATTAGTCAAAGTTTAGAAAGTTTCAGTTCTACAGATCTACTGTACATCATAGAGCCTAGAGTTAACAACACTATTCTATATTTCAAAACTTGCTAAGAGGGTAGATCATAGGTTAACTGTTGTTATCACACAAACACACACAAGCAGTAATAAAATAACATGGAAAGAGGAAAATTGCGGAGGTGATGGATAGGTTAATAGCATAGATTATGAAGATGGTTTCAGAGATGTATACTTAAAATTCAACAGCAAGTATATATTATATACATTTTTGTACATGCGAAAATAAACACAAAAGACAAGAAAATATTACAAAGTAACTGCAAATTCAGTGTCACAGTAATGGCACAGAAATTGTTTATTATTCAATGTGTGTGCTCAGTCACTAAGTTGTATCCAACTCTTTGTGACCCCATGGACTGTATCCAACTGGGCTCCTCTGTCCATGGGATTCCCCAGTCAAGAACACTGGAGTGGCTTGCCATTTCCCCTGGAAACATTAATTTTAAATTGTAGCTATTTAGAGCAGCACTCTGAATAAAAAGTCCAAGTAAACATCATGGACGTCACCAGTAGTGGCACAAACCAGCCTCTAGAATATCCTGATATCAGGGTGGAGTAGCCAAGATGACAGAGTATGAAAATCCTGAACTGCTCTCATTCCATGGAAACACAAAAGTTACACAATTTACAGAGCAACTATTGATGAGACAGACCACAAGACTAGGACAAAAGATCTCCTACAATGAAAGATGTAAAGAAGGAACCAAAATAGGTTAAGTAGATGAGGAGGACATGTGGTATAGTCAAGACCAATATCCACAAAAGGGAGGATAATTACGATTACAGAAGTTCTCCCCAAGGAGGTAGGGATCTGAGCACCATATAAGGCTCCCGAGCCCAGGAGTCCTGCACCAGGAAGATGGTCTCCCAGAACATTTGGCTTTGAAGGCTGGCAGGGCTTAATTTGGGGAGAACCAGAGGGCCATGGGAAGCAGATTCCACTCTTAAAGGGGGCATACAAAATCTCACATGCTCCAGGACCCAGGGCTGAAGCAATAATTTGAAAGGATCCGGGGTCAGAGGCAGCTGCTGATCTTGGAGAGCCTCCCAGAGAGGCAAGAGGCAGCTGGACTCACCCTGGGGACACAGACACTGGAGGCAGCCACTTTGCGGAGCTCCATCGACCATGTAGATACCAGTGCTCAGTTCAGTTCAGTCGCTCAGTCATGTCTGACTCTTTGCGACCCCATGAATCACAGCACACCAGGCCTCCCTGTCCATCATCAACTCCCGGAGTTCACTCAGACTCACGTCCATCGAGTCAGTGATGCCATCCAGCCATCTCATCCTCTGTCGTCCCCTTCTTCTCCTGCCCCCAAGTCCCACCAGTGCTGGCAAGTGCCATTTTGTAATCCTCCCTGCAGCTCACCAGCACCAGTGCCCAGACCTGCCCATCAGCCTGTAGGCAGTAATACTAGGACAGGACAAGCTACTAGCCAGGCAGAGATGCAGCCCCACCCACAAGCAAGCCTGCTGCCTTAAGACTCCCTGGAGCTGGACCTGTCAATCAGAGGCCCCGACACACCACACTGGCCCTATACACCAATGAGAAGGCACTAAGCCCAGGACTCCAGGGTCCTGCAGTCAGAGCCTGGGACCTAGTTCCTGCCCACAGCAGGTCATCGCTAGCCCCAGGACCATTTTTACCCATCAATGGGTAGGCACCAGCCCTAGTATGCCCTGGACCCAGCCCCAGCCACCCATGGCCCAAAACACCAACTCTTGGACCCCTCCAGGGCCCTGAAGCCAGAGAACCCAAGAACCAGCTCCACACACCAACAGGCAGACAACAGCAACCGGAGTAACTCCAGCCCTGCAGCCTGCCATACCAGGAAATAGGTCACCCACCAGCAGGCCCACATGAGCCCCAAGAGCCACTGAGTCCCAGCAAAGTGTACCGGCAAGTAGACACCAGGTCTGGGACACTGGAGCTCTCAGCCAGCAGCTCTGGAATCTGGCCCCACACTGCAGTGTGTGGAAACCCCCTTTGGGACATCTAGGACCCCACAGCCAGCCATGTCAGGAACTGGCCCCACCCAACAGTGGACTGAAACCAGCTCTGGGACCCCCAGGGCCCTGCAGCTAGAGACCCAGGAACAGAAACAGAGTTCCACCCACCAGCGAGCTGGCACTAGCCCTAGGACACCCTGGACCCCAAACTCAGTCAAAGACAGGACAAACCAGCCTCAAAATACCTTGGCCTCTCAGCCAGCTTCCCCCAGAAACAGCCACATTCACCAGCAGGACAAGATGAACATTGAGATACCTAGGACCCCGTAGCCAGCAATGTAGGAACTAGCCCTACCTACTTCAGCAAAAGGCTATGCTTATTCATTTGATATTGATTCATAGTGGGGAGACAAGTATGTTTTAGGCTTGCAGGGTTATATGCAATAAAATTTATTGTTGTTCAGTAGCTCAGTTGTGTCTGACCCTTTGCCACCCATGGACTGCAGCACGCCAGGCTTCCTGTCCTTCACCATCTCCCAGACCTTGCTTAGACTCATGTTCGTTGAGTCAGTGATGTCATCCAAACATCTGATCCTCTGTCACCCCCTTCTCCTCCTGCCTTCAATCTTTCCCAGCATCAGGGTCTTTTCCAATGGGTCAGCTCTTTGTATAATATACACTACACATATATGTATATAAAAAATGAACTGCATGAAATTTTTGTATATTGGAAAGTAAACCCTTGTCAGTCATGTCATTTTCAAATATATTCTCCCATTCTGAGGGTTGTCTTTCATCTTGTTTATAGTTTACTTTGCTGTGCATAAGCTTTTAAGTTTAATTAGGTCCCACTTATTTATTTGTGTTTTTATTTTCATTCTTCTAGGAGGTGGATGCAAAAACATATTTCTGTGATTTATGTCAAAGAGTGTTCTGCATATAAGAGTTTTATAGCATCTGGTGTTACATTTAAGTCAATCCATTTTTACTTTATTTTTGTGTACAATGTTAGAGAAAGTTCTAATTTCATTCTTTTCTGTACAGCTGTTTTCCCAGCACCACTTATTGCGGAGACTGTCTTTTCTCATTTGTATATTCTTGCCTCCTTTGTCATAGATTAATTGATCACAGGTGCATGGGTTTATTTCTGGGCCCTCTATCCTGTTCCATTGATCAATATTTCTGTTTTTATGCCAGTGCCAAACTGTTTTGATGATTGTACCTTTGTAGTATAGTCTTAAGTCTGGAAGCCTAATTCCTCCAGCTCAATTTTTCTCTTTCAGGATTGCTTTGGCTATTCATGGTCTTTTATGTCTCCATACAAAACTTTGAGATTTTTTACTTCTAGTTCTGTGAAAAATAGCATTGGTAATTTGATAGGGATTCAACTGTAGCACTAGATTGCATTGGGTAGTATAGTCATTCAGACAATATTGATTCTCCCAGTCCAAGTGATCTCAGAGAGGCAGTAGTGAGCTGTAGCTTAAAGTGAGATCTTAGTTCCCTGCCCAGGAATTGAACCTAGGTAGCCAGAATGAAAACCAGGAATCTTAGCCACTAGAGCAAAAAGAGCTAGAGGCTAGAATCAAATTTTCCCTGGCTCTTGCCCCATTGAAAAATGCATTTCTCAAAGAGGAAAAAACTGTAAAAAGAGGTACAGAGTTTATTATTAGAGACACAGCATAACAAGTAGGAGAGCACACAGAGAAATTGTTTGTTTAGTTAAGATAGAACAAGGCAAAGATACATCCTTGGAGAGAAAGGGTGTGGGCATCTGTCCCAATAAGGATGAGTGCAGTAAAGAGACAGTTAAGTCATTTATATATGGCAGTCCTTCTGGGTCTTTGTTTATGTTTGGCCAATTATCTTGTTTCTTTTTCCACATCAGACCTGCCCTAGGACCCTCCCCAACATGCATGTGCAACTCTATACCACAGAGACTGCAGATTCCAGGACTGGGCCTCCTCAGGCCAAACTACAGAGAGGTAGCACAGCCCCACTGATCAGCAGAAAATTGGATTAAAAATTTACTTAACATGGCCCTGCCCAGAAGAGCAAGACCTAGTTTTCCCCACATCCAGTCCCTTGTGTCCTGAAGCTTGCATAAGCCTCTTATCCCCAGACATTAGAGAGCATACAGAAGAAGCGAGAACTGCAATCCGATGTCTTACAGAATAAAAACCACAATCACAAAAATCTAACCAAAATGACCACGTGGATCACAGCCTTCTATAACTCAATAAAACTATGAGCCATGCTGTGCAGTGCCACCCAGCAAGGATGGTCACGGGGGAGAGTTTTGACAAAACATTGTCCACTGGAGAAGGGAATGGCAAAATAGTTCAGCATTCTTATCTTGGGAGCCTCATGAGCCGTGTGAAAAGGCAAAAGATAAGACAGTGAAAGATGAGTCCCCCAGATCAGTAGGTGTCCAATATGCTAACGGGTAAGAGCAGAGAAATAGCTCCAGAAAGAATGAAGAAACTTATCCAAAGCAGAAAACATGCCCAGTTGTGGATGTGTGTGGTGGTGAAATAAAGTCTGATGCTATAAAGAACAATATTGCATAGGAAACTGGAATGTTAGGTCCATGAATCAAGGTAAATTGAAAGTGTTCAAGCAGGAGATGGTAAGAGTGAACATCGACATTTTAGGAATCAGTGAACTAAAATGAACAGGAATGGCCTATTTTAATTCAGGTGACCATTATATCTACTACCGTGGCCAAGAATTCCTTAAGAAATGGAGAAGCCCTAATAGTCAACAGAAGAGTCTGAAATGCAGTTCTTGGGTGCAGTCTCAAAAATGACAGAACGATCTCTGTTCATTTCCAAGGCAAATCATTCAATGCCACAATAATCCAAGTCTATGCCCCAAACACTAAGGCCAAAGAAGCTGAAGTTCAATGGTTCTATGAAGACCTACAAGACTTTCTAGAACTAACACCAAAGAAAGTTGTCCTTTTCATTATAGGGGATGGGAATACAAAAGTAGGCAGTCAAGAGATACCTGGGTAACAGTTAAGTTTGGCCATGGAGTACAAAAGCAGGTCAAGGGCTAACAGTTTTGCCAAGAGAATGCACTGGTCATAGCAAACACCTTCTTCCAGCAATGCAGGAGATGAATCTACACATAGACATCACCAGTTGGTCAATACTGAAATCAAATTGAATATATTCTTTGAAGCCGAAGATGGATAAACTCTATACAGTCAGCAAAAACAAGACCTGTAGCTGTTTGTGGCTCAGATAATGAGCTCCTTATTGCAAAATTCAGACTTAAATTGAGGAAAGTTGGAAAACTACTAGGCCACTCAGGTATGACCTAGATCAAATCCCTTATGATTGTACTGTGGAAGTAACAAATAGATTCAAGGGATTAGAACTGATAGAGTGCCTGAAGAAGTATGGACAGAGGTTCGTGACATCATACAGAGGGCAGTCACCAAAACTATTCCCAAGAAAAAGATGTGCAAGAAGGGAAAATTGTTGTCAGAGGAGGCCTTCCAAAGAGCTGGGAAAAGAAGAGAAATGAAAGGCAAAGGAGAAAGGGAAAGATATACCTCCACTGAGTGCAGAGTTCCAAAGATTGGCAAGAAGAAATAATAAAGCCTTCTTAAGTATACGGTGCAAAGAAATGGAGAAAAACAATAGAATGTTAAAGACTAGAGATCTCTTCAAGAAAATTAGAGATACAAAGGAACCATTTCATGCAAATATGGGCACAATAAAGGACAGAAACAGCAAGGACCTAACAGAAGCAGAAGATATTTAGAAAAAGTAGCAAGAATACTGGAGAAGGAAATGGCACCCCACTCCAGTACTCTTGCCTGGAGAACCCCGTGGACAGAGGAGCCTGGTGGGCTGCTGTCCATGGGGTCGCACAGAGTCGGACACAACTGAAGCAACTTAGCATGCAGGCATGCATTGGAGAAGGAAATGGCAACCCACTCCAGTATTCTTGTCTGGAGAATCCCAGGGACAGAGGAGCCAGGTGGGCTGCCGTCTATGGGGTCGCACAAAGTCAGACACGACTGAAGCGACTTAGCAGCAGCAGTAAGAATACACAGAACTGTACAAAAAACGTCTTGATGAACCAGATAACCACAATGGTGTGGTCACTCACCTAGAGCCAGACATTGTGGAGTGTGAAGTCAAATGAGTCTTGGGAAGCATTACTACAAGCAAAGCTAGTGGAGGTAATGGAATTCCATCTGAACTATTTCAAATACTAAAAGATAATGCTGTTAAAGTGCTAACACTGCACTCAATATGCCAGCAAATTTGCAAAACTCAGCAGTAGCCAAAGGACTGGAAAAGGTCAGTTTTCATTCCAATCCCAAAGAAGGGCAATGCCAAAGCATGTTCAAACTACAATACAGTTGCACTCATTCCATATGCTAGCAAGGTAATACTCAAAATCCTTCAAGTTAGGCTTCAAAAGTACATGAACCAAGAACTTACAGATGTACAAGCTGGATTTAGAAAAGACAGGAACCAGAGATCAAATTGCCAACATCAGTTGGATCATAGAGAAAGCAAGAGAATTTCAGAAAAACATCTACTTCTGCTTCATGGACAACGCTAAAGCCTTTGACTGTGTAGATCACAACAAACTGTAGAAAATTCTTAAAGAGATGGGAACACCACACTACTTTACCTGCCTCCTGAGGAACCTGTATGCAGGTCAAGAAGCAATAGTTATAACTGTACATGGAACAACAGAATGGTTCAAAATTGGGAATATACTACCTCAATGCTGTATATTGTCACCCCGCTTATTTAACTTATCTTCAGAGTACATCATGCGAAATACCAGGCTGGATGAATCACAAGCTGGAATCAAGATTGCTGGGAAAAATACCAAGAATGTCAGATATGCAGATGATACCACCCTAAAGGCAGAAAGCAAGGAGGAACGAAAAAGTCTCTTGATGAACTTGAAAAAGGAGAGTGAAAAAGCTGGCTGAAAACTCAACATTCAGAAAACAAATACCATTGCATCTGGTCCCATCACTTCATGGCAAATAGATGACAGAAACAAAGAAACAGTGACAAACTTTATTTTCTTGGGCTCCAAAACCGCTGTGGATGGTGATTGCAGCTATGAAATTAAAAGACACTTGCTCTTTGGAAGGAAAGCTATGACAAACCTAGACAGCATGTTGAAAAGCAGAGACATTACTTTGCCAACAAAGGTCCATTTAGTCAAAGTTATGGTTTTTCCTTTAGTCATGTTGAATGTGAGAGTTGAACCATAAAGATGGCTGCGCTTCAAAGAATTGATGCTCTTGGACTGCAAGGAGATCCAACCAGTCCATTCTGAAGGAGATCAGCCCTGGGATTTCTTTGGAAGGAATGATGCTCCAGTACTTTGGCCACCTCATGTGAAGGGTTGACTCATTGGAAAAGACTCTGATGCTGGGAGGGATTGGGGGCAGGAGGAGAAGGGGATGACAGAGGATGAGATGGCTGGATGGCATCACCGACTCGATGGACATGACTTTGGGTGAACTCTGGGAGTTGGTGATGGACAGAGAGGCCTGGCGTGCTGCAATTCATGGGGTCGCAAAGAGTCAGACACAACTGAGCGACTGAACTGAACTGAACTATGTTTCACAGAGCCAAGAATATCATTCTTAGACCTGCAGACTGGATTTTCTCGATTGATCATAAAATTTTCTTCTCTTTTCTCTTCTATTATCATCCTGATTGTCCTCATTTTTGATGCTTATGAGATATTTCTGCAACTTTAGTTGCAAACTTTCCATTAAGACTTGCTGTTTGTTTTTAGTCTTATTTCTTCTATTTTAGTTTCTACAAACTCTTTTTATTCTATGTTACTCTTTTAGAGCATGGATGCAGTATTTTATCTGATTTCTCTAGGGTATTAATTAGAGGACTTGGTGTTTATTTTTTTTAATGCTTTTATTTTTCTCATATTATGTCTATTTCTACTAGATTCCACTTTTATTTTTCATCTACCTCTTACTGGAGATCTTATTCAAATACCATTTGGTCCCTGGAAGCCCATTAACACTGCATTTTGAATCACTAAAAGGTTGACTACAAGTTTCATTTATGTAAACAGTGTTTGATCATGCACTCTTCCAACACCAGTGTGTAGTGATTTTGAATTTGGAGTATTTTTCTTTTTTAACTTTTGGCTGTACCTTGTGGCATGTGGGAACTTACTTCCTTGACCCTCACTCCCTACAGTGGAAGTGTGGAGTATTAACACTAGACCACCAGAGAAGTCCCCTTGGAGTACTTTTCTTTCTTTCTTTTGTTTTTTAAACTTTTTTCTTATTGTGGAAAGTAATGCACATAAGATGACCATCAAACTTGATGAATGTTCATAAAGGAAAGACCTTTGTAAATTACCCCACAAGTCAAGAAATAGAAGATCGGCGCTAGTCAGTTGCTTCCCCTGTGTCCTTTCTCAATCACTTCACCTTCCCCCTTACCTCAAAGTAACAACTTTTGTGGCAATTATCTAAATTTTATGGTAATCACTTCTTTGTTTTTCTTTAGAGTCTTACTACTAATGATAGAGAGCATTCTTAAAGATTATAACAAAATTTTTTATCTTTTTCAAAATTCAGTCAGTTCAGTTGCAACCCCAAGGACTGCAGCATGCCAGGCCTCCCTGTCCATCACCAACTCCCAGAGTTTACTCAAACTCCTGTCCATTGAGTCGGTAATGCCATCCAACCATCTCATCCTCTGTTGGCCCCTTCTCCCACCTTCAATCTTTCTCAGTATCAGGGTCTTTTCCAATGAGTCAGTTCTTTGCACCAGGTGGCCAAAGTATTGGAGCTTCAGCATCAGCATCAGTCCTTCCAATGAATATTCAGGATTAATTTCCTTTAGGATGGATTGGTTGTATCTCCTTGCAGTCCAAGGGACTCTCAAGAGTCTTCTCCAACACCACAGTTCAAAAGCATCAATTCTTCAGTGCTCAGCTTTCTTTATAATCCAACTCTCACATCCATACATGACTACTGGATAAACCATAGCCTTGACTAGACAGACCTTTGTTGGCAAAGTAATGTCTCTGCTTTTGAATATGTTGTCTAGGTTGGTCATAACTTTTCTTCCAAGGAGTGTCTTTTTGTTTCATGGTTGCAGTCACCATCTGCAGTGATTTTGGAGCCCAGAAAAATAAAGTCTGACACTGTTTCCACTGTTTCCCCATCTATTTCCCATGAAGTGATGGGACCGGATGCCATGATCTTAGTTTTCTGAGTGTTGAGTTTTAAGCCAGCTTTTTCACTCTTCTCTTTCACTTTCATCAAGAGGCTCTAGTTCTTCTTCACTTTCTGCCATAAAGGTGGCGTCATCTGCATATCTGAGGTTATTGATATTTCTCCTGGCAATCTTGATTCCAGCTTGTGCTAATCCAGTCCAGAGTTTCTCATTATGTATCCTGCATATAAGTTAAAATAAGCAGGGTGACAATATACAGCCTTGATGTACTCCTTTCCTATTTGGAACCAGTCTGTTGTTCCATGTCCAGTTCTAATTGTTGCTTCTTAACCTGCATACAGATTTCTCAAGAGGCAGATTAGGGGGTCTGGTATCCCCATGTCTTTAAGTATTTTCCACAGTTTGTTCTGATCCACACAGTCAAAGGCTTTGGCATAGTCAATAAAGCAGAAATAGATGTTTTTCTGGAACTCTCTTGATTTTTCAATGATCCAACAGATGTTGGCAATTTGATCTCTGGCTCCTCTGCCTTTTCTAAAACCAGCTTGAACATCTGGAAGTTCACAGTTCACATACTATTGAAGCCTGGCTTGGAGAATTTTGAGCATTACTTTGTTAGTGTGTGAGATAAGTGCAATTGTGTGGTAGTTTGAGCATTCTTTGGCATTGCGTTTCTTTGGGATTGGAAAGAAAACTGACCTTTTCCAGTCCTATGGAAACTGCTGAGTTTTCCAAATTTGCTGGCATATTGAGTGCAGCACTTTCACAGCATCATCTTTTAGGATTTGAAATAGCTCACCTGGAATTCCATCACCTCCACTAGCTTTGTTCATAGAGATGCTTTCTAAGGCCCACTTGACTTCACATTCCAGGATGTCTGGCTCTAGGTGAGTGATCACACTATCGTGATTATCTTGGTCATTAAGATCTTTTTTGTATAGGTCTTCTGTGTACTCTTGCCACCTCTTCTTAATATCTTCTGCTTTTGTTAAGTCCATACCATTTTTGCCCCTTATTGTGACTATCTTTGCATAAAAAGTTCCATTGGTCTCTCTAATTTTCTTGAAGAGATCTCTAGTCTTTCCCATTTTATTGTTTTCCTCTATTTCTTTGCATTGATCACTGAGGAAGGCTTTCTTATCTCTTCTTGTTATTTTTTGGAATTCTGCATTCAAATGGGTGTCTTTCCTTTTCTGCTTTGCCTTTCACTTCTCTTCTTTTCATAGTTGTTTTTAAGGCCTCCTCAGACAGCCACTTTGCCTTCTTGCATTTCTTTTTCTTGGGGATGGTCTTGATCCCTGTCTCCTGTAAAATGTCACCAACCTCTGTCCATAGTTCATCAGGCACTCTATCAGATCTAGTCCCTTGAATCTATTTCTCACTTCCACTGTATAGTCGTAAGGGATTTGATTTAGGTCATACCTGAATTGTCTAGTGGTTTTCCCTACTTTCTTCATTTTAAGTTTGAATTTGGCAACAAGGAGTTAATGATCTGAGCCACAGTCAACTCCTGGTCTTGTTCTTGCTGACTGTATAAAGCTTCTCCATCTTTGGCTGCAAAGAATATAATCAATTTGATTTCAGTATTGACCATCTGGTGATGTCCATATGTAGAGTCTTCTCTTGTGTTATTAGAAGAGGGTTGCTATGACCAGTGCGTTCTCTTGGCAAAACTCTGTTAGTCTTTGCCCTGCTTCATTCTGTACTCCAAGGCCGAGTTTGCCTGTTATTCCAGGTATCTCTTGACTTCCTACTTTTGCATTCCAATCCCCTATAATGAAAAGAACATCTTTTTTGGGTGTTAGTTCTAAAAGGTCTTGTAGGTGCTCATAGAACCATTCAACTTCAGCTTCTTCAGCATATTGGTCGGGGCATAGGCTTGGATTACTGTGATATTGAATGGCTTGCCTTGGAAACGAACAGAGATCATTCTGTTGTTTTTGAGATTGCATCCAAGTACTGCATTTTGAACTCTTTTGTTGACTATAATGGCTACTCCATTTCTTCTAAGGGATTCTTGCCCACTGTAGTAGATATAATGGTCATCTGAGTTAAATTCACCCATTCCAGTCCATTTTAGTTTGCTGATTCTTAAAATTTCAATGTTCACTCTTGCCATCCCCTGTTTGACCACTTCTAATTTGCCTTGATTCATGGACTTAACATTCCAGGTTCCTATGCAGTATTGCTCTTTATAGCATCTGACTTTACTTCCATCACTTGTCACATCCACTACTGGGTGCTGTTTTTGCTTTTGCTCCATCTCTTCATTCTTTCTGGAGTTAGTCCTCCACTGATCTCCAGTAGCATATTGGGCACCTACCAACCTGGGGAGTTCATCTTTCAGTGTCCTATCTTTTTGCCTTTTCATACTGTTCATGGGATTCTCAAGGCAAGAATACTGAAGTGGTTTGCCATTCCCTTCTCCAATGGACCACATTTTGTCAGACCTCTCCACCATGAACTGTCCGTCTTGGGTGGCCCTTCACGGCATGACTCATAGTTTCATTGTGTTAGACAAGGCTGTGGTCCATGTGGTCACATTGGTTAGTTTTCTGTGATTGTGGTATTCGGTCTGTCTGCCCTCTGATGGAGAAGGATAAGAGGCTTATGGAAGCTTCCTGATGGGAGAGACTGACTGAGGAGGAAACTGGATCTTGTTCTGATAGGCATGCTCAGTAAATCTTTAATCCAATTTTCTGTTAAAGGGGGTAGGGGGCTGTGTTCTCTCCCTGTTATTTTGAAAATTATCTACATGGAATTCTACTGGACATGTAATTGTAGGTCTGGCCACTTACATATATCCACATTCTAATCTGTGAAACTCATG
Source organism: Bos javanicus (assembly GCF_032452875.1). Taxonomy (NCBI): domain Eukaryota; kingdom Metazoa; phylum Chordata; class Mammalia; order Artiodactyla; family Bovidae; genus Bos; species Bos javanicus. Next base: position 80,696,859 of record NC_083897.1, on the reverse strand, counting down.
ACAAAGTTTGGTCACACGGCAAAGGCAAATTCAGGGGACTTCCCTGGTGGTCCAGTGGTTAAGCATCTGCCTTCCAGTGTGAGGGTCACAGGTTTGATCCTTGCTCAGGTAACTAAGATCCCACATGCTGTGAGGCAACTAAGCCCACATACTGCAACTACTGAGCCCATGTGCCACAACTATGGGGCCCGAGCCACAACTAGAGGAAAGCCCACCTGCTACAACAGAAGATCCTGCATGCTGCAGTGAAGATCCTGTGTGCTGCAACTAAGACTCAACACAGTCACAAATAAAAAAACAAATAGATATTTTTTAAAAAGCTTTTAAAAAAAGGCAAATTGAGGTAGCAGATGGAATTAAGATTGTTAATCATCTGACCTTAAGAAAGAGACGTTATCTGGATATCTGGGTGGGCTCAATGTAATCATAAGGGCCCTTAAAGGTGGAAGGGAGAGGCAAAAGGAGAACCAGAGATGTGGTACCATGAGAGGAACTCAGTACATTATTGACTTTGGAGATGGAGGAAGGGGACTACAAGTCAAGGGATGCAGGAAGGTTCTAGGAGCTGAAAAAACTCAAGGAAATATATTCTTTCCCAGAGATTCCAGAATAAACAGAGTCTTGCCACCATCTTGATTTCAGCCCAGTGAGACCTGTGTTGGACTTCTGATCTTCAGAACTAAAAGATAACAAGCTTTTATTAAAATTTGTTGTTGTTGTTCAGTTGCTCAGTCATGTCCAACTCTTTGCAACCCCATGGACTGCAGCATGCCAGGCTTCCCTGTCCTTCACTATCTCCCAGAGTTGTCTCAAACTCATGTCCATTGAATCTATGATGACATCCAACCACCGCATCCTCTGTCACCCCTTTCTTCTCTTGCCCTCAGTTTTTCCCAGCATCAGAGTCTTTTCCAATGAGTCAGCTCCTTGTATCAGGTGGCCAAAGTATTGGAGCTTCAGCTTCAGCATCAGTGGTCATTTGTAATGGCAGCAATAGGAAACTAATGCAAGTTGCTTCTGCTCAGAATTATATTTATGAGATTTGTCCATGTTGTGATTTGTAGCTATAGTTTATTCATTTATATTGCTCTATAGCAGGGATATGAGCTGTGATCCAGAGAGCAAATCTGGCCTGGTGTTGCTTTTTGTATGCTCTTTGAATTAAGGACGATTTTTATATTTTTAAATGGTTGGGAAAGTTGCAAGAAGAGAAATATTTTGTGAAATACACTTTTTGTGTCCATAAATAAAGTTTTATTAGAACATAGTCACTCCCATTCATTAATATATTGTCTATAGATGCATTCATGTTATAATGGCATAAGTAGTTATGACTTTTGAGTTGAGTAGTTGGGTTGAGTAGTTGTGACACAGACCACATGGCCTGCAACATCGAAATTGTTTAGTACTAGGCCCTTTACATAAACAGGTAGCTGAATCTTGCTTTCTAGCCATGCTGTCCTTTAATACATTGCAGTGATGGAAATGTTCTATTTCTATACTGTACAATTTGGTAGACACTAGCCACATAAGACTATGTAACACTGGAAATGTAGCTAATGTTGCTAATGAACTGGGTTTTTATTTTTAATATTTTAAATTTAAGAAGCCACACATGGCTAGTGGCTATTGTATTGGACATTGTAGCTCAAAAGTGTTCCGTTGTATGAATATGCCATAAGTTACTTACTCATTTTACTGTTGGTGAGCATTCTATTCCATAGAAACAAGCATTTTACTGTTGGTGAGCATCTATTGTTGCCATAAATTATTTATTCATTTTACTGTTGGTGAGCTTTTACATAATATTTACCATTTTGTAAATATTATGTAAAAGCTTCTTATAACTCTTCTTGCACATGTCTTTGATTCAACACACTCTGACCTTTTATATATGTGACTTTCTCTATACCATGAACAGCATGTGAGAATTCCACTACTTCCACATCCTTACCAACTAGACAGTGTCAGTCTTTTTTATTTTAGCTATTCTGGTGGACATGTAGCTGTATCACATTGAGGTTTATATTTGCATTTCCTGGTTCCTAATGAGGTTGAGAACTTTTTCATATATTCATTATTTCAATGGTAAGACTTAGAACACTTTAATTCTATGCACCAACCCTCCTGACTTGCAAGCTATTGTTATGTATTTTAACTTTCTTCATATATTAAAGTCCCAAAGACATCATCATCATCATCAATAGTAGTCTTTTAAATTTCCTCCTCCCCTCGTTTCACTCTTTTCATTTTCTTCATTCCTTCCTGAATCTCTGACTTCCAGTCTAGAACCATTTTCCTTATGCTTAAAGAAAAACCTTTAGTATTTCCTTTGGTGCTGGTGTACTGAATTCTCTCAAATTTTGTTTGTCTGAAAATTAACATTTGCTCCTTGAACATCTAAAGATATATCAAGAAAATCTCTCCTCCTACCTGATTTTATTCCACAGGAACAAGCACAATTAACAACTTGATTCAAAGTCTTTCAAATTCTCATAAGTGGAATTTATGGATCATATGGTAATTCTGTTTTTAATATTTTTATGAACTACCATACTGATTCTCTGGATGTTTTAAAGATTTTCTCTTTTCTTTTGATTCTTAGCAGCTTTATTACAAAGTGCTTAGATATGTGTTTCTTTTGATTTATATTACTTAGAGTTCATAGTGATTCTTGGATTTATGTATGGATGTTTTTTCTCAATTTTGGAAATTTATTTCTATGAATATTGCTTCTGCCCCATCCTTTCTGCTTCTGGGAATCCAATTACATGTATGTTAGACCTTCACATTATATCCCTTTGCCTTTTACCTTTTTTCCCTTCAGTTTTCCATATTTATGCCTCTCTTAGATTCATTTTGGATATTTTTCTAACCCATCTTTGAGTTTACTAGCTCTTTCCACTGCTGTATCTGATCTGTTATTACACTTATCCACTGAGTTCTTAACTTTACATATTGTAATTTTTAGTTATAGAATCTCCATTTTGTTCTTTTATTATAGTTGCTAGCTTTCTGCTAATTTCTCAAACTTCTCATTTATTTGTCAAATATATTAAGCATACAGAAATATTTTTATTTTTAATGCAATGGAAATATGTTTATGATACAATTTTGAATGAAAAAAGTGGGTTACAAAGTGAAGTGAAGTGAAAGTCACTCAGTCGTGTCCAACTCTTTGTGACCCCAAGAGTTCTCTAGGCCAGAATACTGGAGTGGGTAGCCTTTCCCTTCTCCAGGGGATCTTCCCAACCCAGGGATCGAACCCAGGTCTCCCACGTTGGTAAAGAGACCCAGGCAGATTCTTTACCAGCTGAGCCACAAGGGAAGCCCGGGTTTCAAAATCTTATATGTAACACACAGCTAACATCATACTCAATGAAACACTGGATGCTTTCCCCCTAAGATCAAGAACAAAATAAGAATCTCCACTTTCATCGTTGCTATTTAACATTGTAATGTAAGTTCTAGCCAAAGCAATTAGATGGAAGAATAAATAAAAACACATAAATTAGAAAAGAAGAAAAGAACAAATCACAGAAGAAATGAAAAAAAAAAAGAAATCAAAACTTGCATAGAAACTAATGAAAATGAAAACACAACAACTCAAAACCTGTGGGACACGGTAAAAGCAGTCCTAAGGGGAAAGTTCATAGCAATACAGGCATACCTAAAGAAACAAGAAAAAAAGTCAAATAAATAACCTAACCCTACACCTAAAGCAACTAGAAAAGGAAGAAATGAAGAACCCAGGGTTAGCAGAAGGAAAGAAATCTTAAAAATTAGGGCAGAAATAAATGCAAAAGAAACAAAAGAGACCATAGCAAAAATCAACAAAGCCAAAAGCTGGTTCTTTGAAAGGATAAATAAAATTGACAAACCATTAGCCAGACTCATCAAGAAACAAAGGGAGAAAAATCAAATCAATAAAATTAGAAATGAAAATGGAGAGATCACAACAGACAACACAGAAATACAAAGGATCATAAGAGACTACTATCAACAATTATATGCCAATAAAATGGACAACGTGGAAGAAATGGACAAATTCTTAGAAAAGTACAACTTTCCAAAACTCGACCAGGAAGAAATAGAAAATCTTAACAGACCCATCACAAGCACAGAAATTGAAACTGTAATCAAAAATCTTCCAGCAAACAAAAGCCCAGGTCCAGACGGCTTCACAGCTGAATTCTACCAAAAATTTAGAGAAGAGCTAACACCTATTCTGCTCAAACTCTTCCAGAAAATTGCAGAGGAAGGTAAACTTCCAAACTCATTCTATGAGGCCACCATCACCCTAATACCAAAACCTGACAAAGATCCCACAAAAAAAGAAAACTACAGGCCAATATCACTGATGAACATAGATGCAAAAATCCTTAACAAAATTCTAGCAATCAGAATCCAACAATACATTAAAAAGATCATACACCATGATCAAGTGGGCTTTATCCCAGGGATGCAAGGACTCTTCAATATCCGCAAATCAATCAATGTTATACACCACATTAACAAATTGAAAAATAAAAACCATATGATTATCTCAATAGATGCAGAGAAAGCCTTTGACAAAATTCAACATCCATTTATGATAGGAACTCTCCAGAAAGCAGGAATAGAAGGAACGAACATACCTCAACATAATAAAAGCTATACATGACAAACCCACTGCAAACATTATCCTCAATGGTGAAAAATTGAAAGCATTTCCTCTAAAGTCAGGAACAAGACAAGGGTGCCCACTTTCACCATTACTATTCAACATAGTTTTGGAAGTTTTGGCCACAGCAATCAGAGCAGAAAAAGAAATAAAAGGAATCCAAATTGGAAAAGAAGAAGTAAAACTCTCACTGTTTGCAGATGACATGATCCTTTACATAGAAAACCCTAAAGACTCCACCAGAAAATTACTAGAACTAATCAATGATTATAGTAAAGTTGCAGGATATAAAATCAACACACAGAAATCCCTTGCATTCCTATACACTAATAATGAGAAAACTGAAAGAGAAATTAAGGAAACAATTCCATTCACCATTACAACGGAAAGAATAAAATACTTAGGAATATATCTACCTAAAGAAACTAAAGACCTATATATAGAAAACTATATGATCCAGCAATCCCACTGCTGGGCATACACACTGAGGAAACCAGAAGGGAAAGAGACACGTGTACCCCAATGTTCATCGCAGCACTGTTTATAATAGCCAGGACATGGAAACAACCTAGGTGTCCATCAGCAGATGAATGGATAAGAAAGAAGTGGTACATATACACAATGGAATATTACTCAGCCATTAAAAAGAATACATTTGAATCAGTTCTAATGAGGTGGATGAAACTGGAGCCTATTATACAGAGTGAAGTAAGCCAGAAGGATAAACACCAATACAGTATACTAACGCATATATATGGAATTTAGAAAGATGGTAACGATAACCCTGTATACAAGACAGCAAAAGAGACACTGATGTATAGAACAGGCTTATGGACTCTGTGGGAGAGGGAGAGGGTGGGAAGATTTGGGAGAATGGCATTGAAACATGTGAAATGTCATGTATGAAACGAGATGCCAGTCCAGGTTCAATGCACGATGCTGGATGCTTGGGGCTGGTGCACTGGGACGACCCAGAGGGATGGTATGGGGAGGGAGGAGGGAGGAGGGTTCAGGATAAATTAACAAATTAAAAAAAAAAAAGAAAACTATAAAACACTGGTGAAAGAAATAAAAGAGGACACTAATAAAAAAAAAAAAAGAAAAGAAGTAAACCTGGATGATATGATCCCATATAAAGAAAAGTTCAAAGAATCTGCATAAAAGCTACTAGGGCAAAAATTCAGTAAAGGTGCAGGGTACAAGATCAACACTCAAAAATCATTTGTGTTTCTGTGTACCATCAATGAAAAATCCAAGAAGGAAATTAAGAAAACAATTTCATTTATAATAGCATCCTATAGGATAAAATATTTTGGAATAACTTAAATAAGGTGGTTAAAGACTTGTATGTTGAAAACTACAAAACATTCCTGAAACAAAGTAACTATGACCCAAATAAATGGAAACATGTCCCACGTTCATGGATTGGAAGACTTGATATTGTTAAAATGCCAATATTACCCAAAGCAATCTATAGTTTGAATGCAATCTCTATCAAAATTCCAATGACTTTTTTAAAAAATAAAAATGGAAAAGCCAGAGGGGAGGAGCCAAGATGGCGGAGGAGTAGGACGGGGAGAACACTTTCTCCCCCACAAATTCATCAAAAGAGCATTTAAACGTCGAGTAAATTCCACAAAACAACTTCTGAATGCCGGCAGAGGACATCAGGCACCCAGAAAAGCAACCCAACTCTTCGAAAGGAGGTAGGAAAAAATATTAAAAACAAAAAAAAAAGAGACAAAGAGGGAGGGACGGAGTTCCGTCCCGGGAAGGGAATCTTAAAAAGAGAGAAGTTTACAAACATCAGGAAACCTTCTCACTGCTGAATCTGTGCCGAGCTTTGGAAGGACAGAGGGCAACATAACAGGGAGGAAAAATAAATAAACAATTTAAAACTCGCAGATTTCGAGCCCTACGGTAACTCCCCCAGCAGAGAAGCAGCGCAGACGCCTGCATCCGCCATTAGCGAATCGGGGCTGGGCAGGGAGGCGCGGCGTGGGCTGCATCGCTGAGAGTAAGAATCTGGCCTGAATACCCTGAGCGCTATCTGAGCGAAATAATTTGGGCTAGCAAACCAGACTGTGGGATACCTACCACGCGAAAAGCCAGCCCTAACCTAAGACCGCCAGACCCGTGCACGGAACAAAGGACTGAACAGAGATAGCCGGCTGCAGACCTTCCCCCTCCGGTGACAGGCAGCCAGAGCCGGAAGGGGGCAATCGCAGCCCCAGAGAGACATTATCTATAAAATTGCAGGCTTCTTTGCTAACTAAAACTTCTTGGGGGTCTGGACGGTCAACATCTGCCTGAGAAGGTGCGCCGGTTTTACATCCAGATAACCGAGTGGCGGGGAGGCGATAAGTCGCAGCATAGGCGCTCGCCTGGGAAGAGCAAATTGGCGCTCGGACCTGGGAAGAGTGCAAAACGCAGGCCCAACTGAGTCTGCGCCTCTGAGGACTACCCGAGTGCCTGAACCTGAGCGGCTTGGACCTGGGAGGTGCATGCAGCCCAGGGCCAGCCTCGGATTGTTCCCGGCGGAACAACCTAGAGTCCGAGCAGTGTGGACAGGGAGGCTACACGCGCCGTGAGCGGGGGCAGACCCAGGGTGGCTGAGGCACTGCGAGCCCACGCCAGTGTTATTTGTTTGCACCCTCCCTCCCTCCCTCCCCACAGCGCGACTGAACAAGTAAGCCTAAAAAAAAAAAAAAAAGTGTCTTCCACCGTGCCCTTTGAGTCAGGGCGGAAACCAGATACTGAAGAGACTAGCAAACAGAAGAAGATATAACAGAGGGAAACGCCTTGGAAGCTACAGGCAATAGATCAAAACCCTGTGGTTACTACGGACTACATAGGAAGGGGCCTATAGATCTTGAGAAATATAAATCTGACCAAGGAACTAGCCAAAAATGAACTGAACCCACAACACCCACAAAAAAAGAAACAAAAAAGTCCTAGATATATTTTTATTATTTTTACGATCATTCTTTCTTTTTTTTTTTTTAATTAAAAAAATTTTTTTTAAGTCCTCTATTGTTCCTTTAATTTTCACTTTTATAACCTATTACTTTGCAAAAAAAAAAAAAAGACCCTATTTTTTTCTTCTTCAGCAAACTTCATATATATATATTTTATAATTTTTTGACCTTGTTTTTTTTTTGTTGTTGTTGGTTTTTGTTTTTTTCTTCTTTTCTTTAACATTGTATTTTTGAAATTCCAAACTCTACTCTAGATTTTTAATTTTCGCTTTTTGGTATATGTTATCAATTTTGTACCTATAGTTTTTTTTTTATATAATTTCTGTGATTTTTTTTCTTCTTCTTCTCTGTTTCTTTCTCTTCTTCTTTTATATAACATTGTATATCTGAAATTCCAAACTTTACTCTAGATTTTCAATTTATGCTTTTTGGTATTTGATATCAATTTTGTACCTGTATTTTCTTTATAATTTTTGTGACATTGTTCGTATTTGTTTGTTTTCTCTCTTTATTTTTCTTCTTCTTCTTTTTTTTTTTTTTTTAATTGTATTTTTGAAATTCCAAACTCTACTCTAGATTTTTAATTTTTGCTTTCTGGTATTAGTTATCAATTTTGTACCTGTACTTTCTTTATAATTTTCGCGACCTTGTTTGTTTTTGTTTGTTCATTTTTTCTCTCTTTCTTTTCCTTTTTCTTTTCTTTAACATCGTATTTTTGAAATTCCAAACTATACTCTAGATTTTTAATTTTCGCTCTCTGGTATTAGTTATCAATTTTGTACCTGTACTTTCTTTAAATTTTCGCGACCTTGTTTGTTTTTGTTTGTTCGTTCTTTCTCTCTTTCTTTTCCTTCTTCTTTTCTTTAACATCGTATTTTTGAAATTCCAAACTCTACTATAGATTTTTAATTTTCGCTTTCTGGTATTAGTTATCAATTTTGTACCTGTACTTTCTTTATAATTTTCGCGACCTTGTTTGTTTTTGTTTGTTCGTTCTTTCTCTCTTTCTTTTCCTTCTTCTTTTCTTTAACATCGTATTTTTGAAATTCCAAACTCTACTCTAGATTTTTAATTTTTGCTTTTATGTATTTGTTACCAATTTTGTACCTTTAAGGACCCAATCTTCAGGACCCATTTTTCACTAGGGAGTGAGATTACTGGCTTGACTTCTCTCTCTCCCTTTGGACCCTCCTTTTTCTCCACCAGGTCGCCTGTGTCTCCTCCCTAACCCCTCTCTACTCTACCCAACTCTGTGAATTTCTGAGTGTTCCAGACGGTGGAGAACACTTAGGGAACTGATTACTGGCTGGATCTGTCTCCCTCCTTTTCATTCCCCCTTTTATCCTTCTGGCCACCTCTGTTACCTTCCTCCTTCTTCTCTTCTCTGTATAACCCCGTGAACATCTCTGAGTGGTCCAGTTGTGGAGTGCACATAAGGAAGTGACTACTGGCTAGCCCACTCTCTCCACTATTGATTCACCTCATCTCATTTGGGTCACCTCTAACTCCCTCCTCCCTCTTCTCTTCTCCATGTAACCCTGTGAACCTCTCTGAGTGACCCTCACTGTAGAGAAACTTATCATCTTTAATGTAGATGTTTTATCAATGGTGCTGTATAGAAGGAGAAGTTTTGAAACTACTGTAAAAATAAGACCGATAATCAGAAGCAGGAGACTTAAGTCCAAACCCTGACTCCAGGGAACTCCTGACTCCAAGGAACATTCATTGACAGGAGCTCATCAAATGCCTCCATACCGACACTGAAACCAAGCACCACACAAGGGCCAATAAGTTCCAGGGCAAGACATACCAAGCAAATTCTCCAGCAACAAAGGAACACAGTCCTGAGCTTCAAGATACAGGCTGCCCAAAGTCACCCCAAAACTATAGACATCTCATAACTCATTACTGGACATTTCATTGCACTCCAGAGAGAAGAAATACAGCTCCACCCACCAGAACACCGACACAAGCTTCCCTAACCAGGAAACCTTGACAAGCCACCTGTACAAACCCACACACAGTGAGGAAACGCCATAATAAAGAGAACTCCACAAACTGCCAGAATACAGAAAGGACACCCCAAACTCAGCAATTTAAACAAGATGAAGAGACAGAGGAATACTCAGCAGATAAAGGAACAGGATAAATGCCCACCAAACCAAACAAAAGAGGAAGAGATAGGGAATCTACCTGATAAAGAATTCCGAATAATGATAGTGAAATTGATCCAAAATCTTGAAACTAAAATGGAATCACAGATAAATAGCCTGGAGACAAGGATTGAGAAGATGCAAGAAAGGTTTAACAAGGACCTAGAAGAAATAAAAAAGAGTCAATATATAATGAATAATGCAATAAGTGAAATTAAAAACACTCTGGAGGCAACAAATAGTAGAATAACAGAGGCAGAAGACAGGATTAGTGAATTAGAAGATAGAATGGTAGAAATAAATGAATCAGAGAGGATAAAAGAAAAACGAATTAAAAGAAATGAGGACAATCTCAGAGACCTCCAGGACAATATTAAACACTACAACATTCGAATCATAGGGGTTCCAGAAGAAGAAGACAAAAAGAAAGACCATGAGAAAATACTTGAGGAGATAATAGTGGAAAACTTCCCTAAAATGGGGAAGGAAATAATCACCCAAGTCCAAGAAACCCAGAGAGTACCAAACAGGATAAACCCAAGGAGAAACACCCCAAGACACATATTAATCAAATTAACAAAGATCAAACACAAAGAACAAATATTAAAAGCAGCAAGGGAAAAACAACAAATAACACACAAGGGAATTCCCATAAGGATAACAGCTGATCTTTCAATAGAAACTCTTCAAGCCAGGAGGGAATGGCAAGACATACTTAAAATGATGAAAGAAAATAACCTACAGCCCAGATTATTGTACCCAGCAAGGATCTCATTCAAGTATGAAGGAGAAATCAAAAGCTTTTCAGACAAGCAAAAGCTGAGAGAATTCTGCACCACCAAACCAGCTCTCCAACAAATACTAAAGGATATTCTCTAGACAGGAAACACAAAAATGGCGTATAAACTCGAACCCAAAACAATAAAGTAAATGGCAACGGGAACATACTTATCAGTAATTACCTTAAATGTAAATGGGTTGAATGCCCCAACCAAAAGACAAAGACTGGCTGAATGGATACAAAAACAAGACCCCTACATATGTTGTCTACAAGAGACCCACCTCAAAACAGGGGACACATACAGACTGAAAGTGAAGGGCTGGAAAAAGATTTTCCATGCAAATAGGGATCAAAAGAAAGCAGGAGTAGCAATACTCATATCAGATAAAATAGACTTTAAAACAAAGGCGGTGAAAAGAGACAAAGAAGGTCACTACATAATGATCAAAGGATCAATCCAAGAAGAAGATATAACAATTATAAACATATATGCACCCAACACGGGAGCACCACAGTACGTAAGACAAATGCTAACAAGTATGAAAGGAGAAATTAACAATAACACAATAATAGTGGGAGACTTTAATACCCCACTTACACCTATGGATAGATCAACTAAACAGAAAATTAACAAGGAAACACAAACTTTAAACGATACAATAGACCAGTTAGACCTAATTGATATCTATAGGTCATTTCATCCCAAAACAATGAATTTCACCTTTTTCTCAAGCGCACATGGAACCTTCTCCAGGATAGATCACATCCTGGGCCATAAAGCTAGCCTTGGTAAATTCAAAAAAATAGAAATCATTCCAAGCATTTTTTCTGACCACAATGCAGTAAGATTAGATCTCAATTACAGGAGAAAAACTATTAAAAATTCCAACATATGGAGGCTGGACAACACGCTGCTGAATAACCAACAAATCACAGAAGAAATCAAAAAAGAAATCAAAATTTGCATAGAAACGAATGAAAATGAAAACACAACAACTCAAAACCTGTGGGACACGGTAAAAGCAGTCCTAAGGGGAAAGTTCATAGCAATACAGGCATACCTAAAGAAACAAGAAAAAAAGTCAAATAAATAACCTAACCCTACACCTAAAGCAACTAGAAAAGGAAGAAATGAAGAACCCAGGGTTAGCAGAAGGAAAGAAATCTTAAAAATTAGGGCAGAAATAAATGCAAAAGAAACAAAAGAGACCATAGCAAAAATCAACAAAGCCAAAAGCTGGTTCTTTGAAAGGATAAATAAAATTGACAAACCATTAGCCAGACTCATCAAGAAACAAAGGGAGAAAAATCAAATCAATAAAATTAGAAATGAAAATGGAGAGATCACAACAGACAACACAGAAATACAAAGGATCATAAGAGACTACTATCAACAATTATATGCCAATAAAATGGACAACGTGGAAGAAATGGACAAATTCTTAGAAAAGTACAACTTTCCAAAACTCGACCAGGAAGAAATAGAAAATCTTAACAGACCCATCACAAGCATGGAAATTGAAACTGTAATCAAAAATCTTCCAGCAAACAAAAGCCCAGGTCCAGACGGCTTCACAGCTGAATTCTACCAAAAATTTAGAGAAGAGCTAACACCTATCCTGCTCAAACTCTTCCAGAAAATTGCAGAGGAAGGTAAACTTCCAAACTCATTCTATGAGGCCACCATCACCCTAATACCAAAACCTGACAAAGATCCCACAAAAAAAGAAAACTACAGGCCAATATCACTGATGAACATAGATGCAAAAATCCTTAACAAAATTCTAGCAATCAGAATCCAACAACACATTAAAAAGATCATACACCATGATCAAGTGGGCTTTATCCCAGGGATGCAAGGATTCTTCAATATCCGCAAATCAATCAATGTAATACACCACATTAACAAATTGAAAAATAAAAACCATATGATTATCTCAATAGATGCAGAGAAAGCCTTTGACAAAATTCAACATCCATTTATGATAAAAACTCTCCAGAAAGCAGGAATAGAAGGAACATACCTCAACATAATAAAAGCTATACATGACAAACCCACTGCAAACATTATCCTCAATGGTGAAAAATTGAAAGCATTTCCTCTAAAGTCAGGAACAAGACAAGGGTGCCCACTTTCACCATTACTATTCAACATAGTTTTGGAAGTTTTGGCCACAGCAATCAGAGCAGAAAAAGAAATAAAAGGAATCCAAATTGGAAAAGAAGAAGTAAAACTCTCACTATTTGCAGATGACATGATCCTTTACATAGAAAACCCTAAAGAGTCCACCAGAAAATTACTAGAAATAATCAATGACTACAGTAAAGTTGCAGGATATAAAATCAACACACAGAAATCCCTTGCATTCCTATACACTAATAATGAGAAAACAGAAAGAGAAATTAAGGAAACAATTCCATTCACCATTGCAACGGAAAGAATAAAATACTTAGGAATATATCTACCTAAAGAAACTAAAGACCTATATATAGAAAACTATAAAACACTGGTGAAAGAAATCAAAGAGGACACTAATAGATGGAGAAATATACCATGTTCATGGATTGGAAGAATCAATATAGTGAAAATGAGTATACTACCCAAAGCAATTTATAGATTCAACGCAATCCCTATCAAGCTACCAACAGTATTCTTCACAGAGCTAGAACAAATAATTTCACAATTTGTATGGAAATACAAAAAACCTCGAATAGCCAAAGCGATCTTGAGAAAGAAGAATGGAACTGGAGGAATCAACTTACCTGACTTCAGGCTCTACTACAAAGCCACAGTTATCAAGACAGTATGGTACTGGCACAAAGACAGAAATATTGATCAATGGAATAAAATAGAAAGCCCAGAGATAAATCCACGCACATATGGACACCTTATCTTCGACAAAGGAGGCAAGAATATACAATGGATTAAAGACAATCTCTTTAACAAGTGGTGCTGGGAAATCTGGTCAACCACTTGTAAAAGAATGAAACTGGACCACTTTCTAACACCATACACAAAAATAAACTCAAAATGGATTAAAGATCTAAACGTAAGACCAGAAACTATAAAACTCCTAGAGGAGAACATAGGCAAAACACTCTCCAACATACATCACAGCAGGATCCTCTATGACCCACCTCCCAGAATATTGGAAATAAAAGCAAAAATAAACAAATGGGACCTAATTAACCTTAAAAGCTTCTGCACATCAAAGGAAACTATTAGCAAGGTGAAAAGACAGCCTTCAGAATGGGAGAAAATAATAGCAAATGAAGCAACGGACAAACAACTAATCTCAAAAATATACAAGCAACTCCTACAGCTCAACTCCAGAAAAATAAACGACCCAATCAAAAAATGGGCCAAAGAACTAAATAGACATTTCTCCAAAAAAGACATACAGATGGCTAACAAACACATGAAAAGATGCTCAACATCACTCATTATCAGAGAAATGCAAATCAAAACCACTATGAGGTACCATTTCACACCAGTCAGAATGGCTGCGATCCAAAAGTCTACAAATAATCAATGCTGGAGAGGGTGTGGAGAAAAGGGAACCCTCTTACACTGTTGGTGGGAATGCAAACTAGTACAGCCACTATGGAGAACAGTGTGGAGATTCCTTAAAAAACTGGAAATAGAACTGCCTTATGATCCAGCAACCCCACTGCTGGGCATACACACTGAGGAAACCAGAAGGGAAAGAGACACGTGTACCCCAATGTTCATCGCAGCACTGTTTATAATAGCCAAGACGTGGAAGCAACCTAGATGTCCATCAGCAGATGAATGGATAAGAAAGCTGTGGTACATATACACAATGGAGTATTACTCAGCCATTAAAAAGAATACATTTGAATCAGTTCTAATGAGGTGGATGAAACTGGAGCCTATTATACAGAGTGAAGTAAGCCAGAAGGAAAAACATAAATACAGTATACTAACGCATATATATGGAATTTAGAAAGATGGTAACAATAACCCAGTGTACGAGACAGCAAAAGAGACACTGATGTATAGAACAGTCTTATGGACTCTGTGGGAGAGGGAGAGGGTGGGAAGATGTGGGAGAATGGCAATGAAACATGTAAAATATCATGTAGGAAACGAGTTGCCAGTCCAGGTTCGATGCATGATGCTGGATGCTTGGGGCTGGTGCACTGGGACGGCCCAGAGGGATGGTATGGGGAGGGAGGAGGGAGGAGGGTTCGGGATGGGGAACACATGTATACCTGTGGCGGATTCATTTTGATATTTGGCAAAACTAATACAATTATGTAAAGTTTAAAAATAAAATAAAATTGGAAGAATTAAAAAAAAAAAAATAAACTCGGTTGATTAGCAACCTTAAAAAAAAAAAAAAAATGGAAAAGCCAATCCTCAAATTCATATGGAATTGTAATGGACTCCAAACAGCCAAAGCAATTTTTTAAAAAAGGAATAAAGTTGGAGGACTCACACTTACTGATTTCAAAACTTTCAACAAAGCTATAGTAATTATAAATTATATTATATCATATTATATTATAATTATATTATATCATATTATAATTAAATTATATTATAAATAATTAAATATAATATAAATTATATATTTATAAATAAATATAATATAATTAAATTATATTATATTATAAATCAATGGAGTCCTTGCATAAGGGTGGACATATAGACAAATGGAATAGAATTGAGAGTCCAGATATAAACTCATACATATATGGTCAATTCATTTTCAACAAGGGTGTCAAGACCATTCAATGGCAAAAGAAGACTCTCTTTAATAGATGGTGATGGGAAAACTGGATATTCATGTGCAAAAGAATGAAGTTTGAACCCCTACTTCATACCATATACAAAAATTAATTCACAATGGATCTAAGACATAAATATAAATGCTAAAGCCATACACTTCTTGGAAGAAAGCATAGTAGTCAATCTTCATGACTTTAGATTTGGCAATGCATTCTTAGACATAACATAAAAAACACTGGCAACAAAAGAAAAATAGATAAATTAGACTTCACCAAAATTAATTTTTTGTGCATTAAATGACAGTATTAAGAAAGAAGAAAGATAACCTATAGAATGGGAGAAAATATTTGCAAATCTTATGCCTGATATTTCATATCTGATAAGAGTTTAATGTACAGAGTATATAAAGAACTCTTACTGCTGCTGCTGCTAGGTCGCTTCAGTCGTGTCCGACTCTGTGCGACCCCATAGACGGCAGCCCACCAGGCTCCCCCGTCCCTGGGATTCTCCAGGCAAGAACACTGGAGTGGGTTGCCATTTCCTTCTCCAGTGCATGAAAGGGAAAAGGAAAAGTGACACGACTCTTAGCGACCCCACGGACTGCAGCCTACTAGACTCCTCTGTCCATGGGATTTTCCAGGCAAGAGTACTGGAGTGGGGTGCCAGTGCCTTCTCCGAAAGAACTCCTACAATATGACAGTAAAAAGATCTTCTTAGAAATAGGCAAAGCATTCAAAAAGACATTATCCACAAAGAAGATATACAAATGGCTAGTAATCACGTGAGAAGATGTTCAACATCATTAGTCATTAGGGAAATGCAAATCAAAACCATGATGAGATACCACCTCACATCTACCAGGACGGCTATAACAGAAGGGGGAAAAAAACAACAGAAAATGACAAGTGTTGGCAAGGATGTGGAGAAATTGGACCATCATACATTGCTGGTGGGAATTTGAAATGCTGTAGTTTCTGTGGAAAACATTCTTGTAGATCCTCTAAAAGGGTAAATATAGAGTTGCCACATGACCCAGTGACATACCTTACTGTATTAGTCACTCAGTTGTGTCTGACTCTTTGCGACCCCATGGACTGTAGCCCGTCAGGCTCTTCTGTCCATGGAATTCTCCAGGCAAGAATATTGGAGTGGGTTACCATTTCCTTCCACAGGGGATCTTCCCAACCCAGGTACTGAACCCGGGTCTTCTGCATTGCAGGCAGATTTCTTTACCATCTGAGCCACCACCTAAAAGAATGGGAAAAAAATGTATCGAATATATATTTTTATGCCTATTCACAATAGTTAAAAGGTAGAAACAACCCAATGTCCATTAACAGGTTAATTGGCAAACACAATGTGATGATAAATAATGCAATGGAATATTATTCAACCAGTAAAAGAATAAAGTTCTGATACATGCTGCAACATGAACGAAATTTGAAAACATTATGCTAAATGAAAAATATTCAGACACAAAAGACCAGTATTTTCTGATTCCACTTACCTGAAATATCTAGAATTGGCAAAATCAAATAGACAGAAAGTAGATTAGTGGTTACCTGGGGCTTTGGGAAGGCAGAAATGAAAATGTATTGTTTAATGGTTAAAAAGCTTTTGTTTTAGGTGATGAAAAAGTTTTGAAAACATATGATGGATGTAATTAATGCCACTGAATTGTACACTTAAAATGGTTAAAATCACATATATTATAATATATATTTTACTACAATAAAAATAATTTTAAAATGGTCAATTAACCCAAGAGAAAAGAGGAAAAAAGTAAAGACAATTGAAATAGCAAGATGACAGATTTTATTGCAAACATATCAATAATCATGTTAAATATGAATGAACTAAACCCACCAGTTAAAAGACGAAGATTGTCAGATTAGATTAAAAAAATAAAAAGATGCAACTATGCTGTCTTCACTTTAAATATGGAGAAATAGTTTATAAGTAAAATGGGAGAAAGATATGCCATGCAGATATGATCAAAAGAAAGCTGGACTAACTATATTAATTTCAGACCAAGAAGAGTGCAGAGCAGTAAATATTTTCAGAGACAAAAAGGGACACTGCATAAAGATAAAGGTATCAATTTTCAAGAAGAAATATTAATTCTAAATTTGTATGCACTTAACAAGAGAGCTTCAAAATACATGAGGCAAAAACTCACAAAACTTACAGAAGTAGAAATCCTTGGGCTTCCCAGGTGGCGCTGGTGTAAAGAATCGACCTGCCAATGCAGGAGACATAAGAGATGCGGATTCGATCCCTGGGCTGGGAAGAACCCCTGGAGGAGGGCATGGCAACCCACTTCAGTATTCTTGCCTGGAGAATCCCATGGACAGAGGATTCTGGCAGGCTACAGTCCATAGGGTGGCAAAGAGTTGGACACGACTGAAACAAGCCTGCCCTTTATCTGGATTTCCTGTTTTATAAGATTATAAATGTCCTTATCCCTATCAGGAAGCTTCCACAAGTGAAAGAGGAGAGTGAAAAAGCTGTTTAAAACTCAACATTCAAAAAACTAAGATCATGGCATCTGGTCCCATCACTTCACGGCAAATAGGTGGGGAAACAATGAAAACAGTGAAAGACTTTATTTTCTTTGGCTAAAAACGCACTGCTGGTGGTGACTGCAGCCATGACATTAAAAGATGCTTGCTCCTTGGAAGAAAAGTTATGATAAACCTAGACAGCATATTAAAAAGCAGAGATATTACTTTGCCAACAAAGGTCCATACAGTCAAAGTTATGGTTTTTCCAGTAGTCATATATGGATGTGAGACTTCGACCATAAAGAAAGCTGAGCACTGAAGAACTGATGCTTTTGAACTATGGTGTGGGAGAAGACTCTTGAGAGTCCCTTGGACAGCAAGATCAAACCAGTCAATCCTAAAGGAAATCAACCCTGAATATTCATTGGAAGGACTGATAATGAAGGTGAAACTCTAGACTTTGGCCACCTGATGCGAAGAGCTGACTCATTAGAAACGATCCTGATGCTGGGAAAGATTGAGGGCAGGAGGAGAAGAGGATGACAGAGGATGAGATGGTTGGATGGCATCACTGACTCAATGGACATGAGTCTGAGCAAGCTCTGGGAGCTGGTGATGGATGGGGCAGCCTAGTGTGCTGCTTATAAAGGACATTTATAATCTTATGGTGTTGCAAAGATTGGGACACGACTGAGCAACTGAACTGAAATGAAATGTCCTTGTTGTTTAAGTGATTTTGAGTTAGATTTTTGTATTGCTTGCAACCAAATAATCTAGGATGCACAAAGCCAAGACCAACTTTGCTATTGTTTCTTGGACAGGTTATTTAAACACTCTGTGCCTCGGTTTCCTTATCCATAAAATGGACAAGGACAGTATTCACTTGATTTGCTTTGGTAGTGACTAAAAATGGACTTTATTTCCCTCTGATATTGAAAGTATATTTCAATGCTGGACAATACTTTGTTGTCTTGAATGAATGATCTTGCAATTGCATACAGTGATGAGACAGCCATTTTTAATGTAAATATGGAAATTCATCTGGGATGTTTGGAGACCGCTCTCTAGGTAACTCCAGGAACCGGGCATACTAAGAAGGTGAGCAAATGTTCATTTTGATTGCTCGAGGTGATGTCTATGAATTAGAGAGTTTGCAGTAGCAGATTCCTACTGATTTAAGATCTAGCTGAGATGATTGGGAGATGGATCAACCCATACAAAGAAGAAGCAGAAGAGGGCTGGCACTGGTTATTTCCATAAGTTCATACCCAGTTTCATCTAATAAATCCCTTACTCATTTATTGGCTGACAAAAGGCTTGATAATGAAAGTGAGACATCTGAATGTCAGGAAGCCTTTGATAAATTAAAAGGCAATTTGGTAAGAGACAAAATTTAGACAATTCCTGATTAAAATAAAATGTATAACTACAGAAACTCTGAAGCAAGAATGTGAGGTTGTGTTGACCTAGGATGGAGAAGAGAGAAAAACAGTCCCTTCCTTCTTTAAAAATATGAAAATGCATTGTCTAGATTTAAAGTAGCTGGAGATTCCATGGGCTGAAGTGAAGTGAAAGTCACTCAGTTGTGTCCAACTCTTTGAGACCCCATGAACTATACAGTCCATGGAATTCTCCAGGCCAGAATACTGGAGTGGATAGCCTTTCCCTTCTCCAAGGGATCTTCCCGACTCAGGAATCAAACCCAGGTCTCCCGTATTGCAGGCAGATTCTTTACCAACTGAGCTACCCGGGAAGCCCTTCTATGGGTTAATGGATTTTTTATCTTGAGGACATGTATGTAGAAGGTATAGTTTTGGCCAATGGAGGATTTCAAAATGGCTGGTAAAGCTGTTTCTGAAAGAAACAGCACCACAAAGAACTACAAGCTTGATACTGCTTCCACTGGATTGTTAGTGAGCTCAGGCACAAAAGGTATAAACAGGTAGTCATAGAGACAAGTCTATGAAATACATGACCATCCCATAAACTCCATCGGTAGTAAACCAGAGAAGCTTGTCTGATTCATTGCCTTTCTATGTTATATTTGGGTTGAAATTTCATGTTTCTATATCTTGGAAATGTTAGTTGAAATTGAATTTACTTAGAAATTGAAGATATTGCTGTTGAAAAAGTCCCTGTATTACATTATATTTTTAGGCTGTCCCTTCCTGGTTATAACCAGGGAACTATTGTGTATACTGATAATAACATCTGAGTATCTCCTATGGCCCAAGCACAGTGTTAAGCACTTTATGTACATTATCTCATGCAATCTGATCCAACAAACTAAATACCAAGATCACCCCATTTTTAGGTGGTGGTGGTTTACTCGCTAAGTCATGTCTGATCCTTGAGACACCATGGACCTCATAGCCTGTCAGGCTCCTCTGTCCATGGGATTTCCCAAGCAAGAATACTGAAGTGGGTTGCAATTTCCTTCTTTAGAGGATTTTCCCAACCTAGGGATTGAACCTGGGTCTCCTGCATTGCAGGCAGATTCTTTACTAACTGAGCCACAAGGGAAGCCCCCCATTTTTAGGAGTGATAGTCAAAAATATTGAACAACCAGGATGGGCCCTGATCAGAATGGACACCTGCAGAATATCAGCACAGCCATACTCATGCACATCAATTGGATATTAGCCTTCTTCATTTTATGGATGAGAAAATCGAGGCACAGAGAGTTTAAGTAATCTGCACAAGACATGGCTGGCAATGGAGCTGGGGACTTGAAATCAGATCAGTGTATCTCCAAAGCCCACATTTGACTGTCACCACTATGCTGTCCTGCATAACTTCCCAGGACAGAGGGAAGGCTGATCACATGTCACCTATATTTGAGTCCTTGATAAAGCTGAAACATTATTCAGTTTTGTATTTTCCCTTCATTAATCCAAAACCCTGACCTGTATAACAACTCCCAAATTAATGTTGTAGAGACAGACAAAGTCATTACCTAAATATACCCTTAATATTAAATGTATAGGAGACAAGTCATCGTGTGGCAGACATAACCCATCCTGGGGAGATGAATGACTTATACTTACTGCTTTAGAATTTTGTGGGGAGATAGGAGTTTGCAGAGGAAGGTGAGTGGTCGATAGGTCAAAAGTAGGATAATGAGGGAGTGGCCTAATATGATTTCTCCTGAGCAAAGCAGGCATGTTAAAATAAAATTACCTAGTGAATGAAACATTTGAATGTTCCTAATTACAGCCATATCCTAACAAGGGAGGGAGGGAAAACATGATGGTGGGGTCAGGGGTGGAGGACTGCTGGTGAGAGGGGGATCCACATATGATATGAGGGTGAGGGAGTGAAAAAGAATCTGGTCACATTCTCCTGGAGTCTCCTGCAGTTTCTTTTAGAATACTGCAAGTCTGCAAGTCTTTTCTCGCACTTTCAGCCTGGGCTCAGAGTCAGGGCCAAAGTTCGAACAACATCAAAGTTTATTTTTGAAATAAAGGTTTATTTCCTCATGGAATTCTTGAATGGTTTGCCCTGTATCGTGTGTGTGTGTGTGTGTGTGTGTGTGTGTGTGTGTGTGTGTGTGAAGCATTGAGTCTGGGCTGAAAAGAATTTCTCTGAGGACCTTGAGCCATCTTAGGCTTACACGCCTATTGCCCTGGGAGGTGATTGATGGCTGTGTAAGTTTCCAGTCCACCCCTGGAGGCCCAGCTTTGGGGTGCAACCTTCCCCACTCCACGGCCTCAGCTGCCTCAAGGGCACAAGCTTGCTCTCTCCTCTCAAATCTTGTAGCACTGCTCCACGCCCCACATCCCCTCTTCAAAATGTGGCGTTAATTAGCATGGGTTTTGTCTGCCTTGTTATTTGAGTGTGGGCTTTATTCTGATTGAAAAACCAAAAGCTGCCAGTTTGCTTTCTTTGGGCTACTTTCTTTGCGAGGAGAGAGAGTTCTTACTTGTGTTTTTAACTGTAGAGCCAAGCCTTAATACCAAAATGGGTAATAGACATTTTAAACAAGAGTCAGTCTAGTATTTGCCAGTTCTTGTTAATTTCCCTTGATACAGACACTAGAACCAGGGAACAACAGAATTTCAGACTTGGAACTGAGGAGCAGCCTTCCCCCGCCCCCTGCTGGCTATATATATATATATATATATATATATATATATATATATATATTTTTTTTTTTTTTTCCCTTGTAAGGGAAGCATCTTTATGGAGTCTCCTGGCAAGAGGGTGTGAGGTGGAATACATATTCTTACAATGTAGATACAACAATTGATTGACTACAGAGGAATGTAAAGGAAAAAACTGGCATCTTTGCTTAGCCAATAAGATGCTACTATTTAGGTGTATTTGAGAGGTAGCAACAGGGGGCACAACCTTCTTGTTCTTCATGGTGAAATCAGATGGAGGGCTGCACTAGCAAGCTGGGTAGGTTGTATGAAGTTTGTTCATATTCATTTTGAGGCTATGAAAACTGTCAGTTTGGAGGAAGAGAAATGACATATCCTATGCTATTTATTCTTTCAGATTCAGTTTTTTATTGAAATTCTAGGTTCTTAGCAGCAGGTAGTTAGCCACGACAGGAAGTAGGAAGGAAAGTACAGGCCTTGCTGGTCATGAGTGGTCAGCTTTCCCATTTCCCTCCTACTTGCCTGGTCACTTCTTAGTCTCTGCTTTTAGGCCAGACCTAGACCTAACTCCCTCCAGTACTCTTGCCTGGAAACTCCCATGGACGGAGGAGCCTGGTAGGCTGCAGTCCATGGGGTCGCTAAGAGTCGGACACGACTGAGTGACTCCCCTTTCACTTTTCACTTTCATGCATTGGAGAAGGAAATGGCAACCCACTCCAGTGTTCTTGCCTGGAGAATCCCAGGGACGGGGGAGCCTGGTGGGCTGCCGTCTACGGGGTTGCACAGAGTCAGACACGACTGAATCGACTTAGCAGCAGCAGCAGCAGCAGCAGACCTAACTCCACAGGTGTGCCTTGCTTGGGTTCAGATTGCAACTCGGAGCACAGTAACAGATGAAATACTATAGGCCTGGAGTCTGGGAGCTGGTGGGTGAGTAGAAAGCACCCAGCATTCTCAGCTTGGTTGGTAGGGGCCTCTTAGAGATGAAGTGCCAAACTTTTAAACAACTCAAAGCAAGTGTTTCATTCAAGGAGTACTTTCTGGCTACCTGGCCCTGGAGACATGGGCACAGATGAGGCATAGCATCCTTGCCCCTTCCCTGAGTCACAGTGTTCTGCTCCAGAATCCACAATGTTTCTGTTGCCTCTTGGGCCAAGTTAAATACTTTAGTAAGGCTCTTCATATCAGGCTCTGCCTCTAGACCAGCTTCATTTACTCATTCATCAACATTATTTTCTGAGTACCTCCTGGGTGCCAATTGTTAGGCTTGGTACTGGGAACATAGCAGTGAGTAAGACAGACATGGTTCCTCTCCTCATGCAACCAACAGTACAGAGGGAGAGACAATGTCATTACAGAAACAGTATCATTACTACTAAACAAGAATGATTGTGAGGATACTGTGCAGGGGTGGAGGGGTGATGTGGGAGCGTGGGGCAGAATCCTTCACCTTAGCTTCTTGCCTGTCCCAGACAGCTTGGCTGGAGTGTGGTACTTCTAGAACCCCAACCCTCCCTCCAAAGACTGGATTCAGACCCCTGTGCTCCTTCCTCAGAGGCTTTCTACATGCAGGCCTGCTTCTCACTTGAGGTCTCACCTTTCCTGTTGGGAAGAGACTGGAGATATGAAGGAACGTGGAAATGTACGTATATTCCCTTGACTTCTTCCATGGGATGTGCAGTGTGCCTCTGGCCCTGGGAAGGGAGGAAGGGCTCTGTTCTGAGGTGGCCCCATTGCAAGTTCTTGATGTTTCCTTGATGAAAACCAGGGCCAGCGCTCTGAAGAGGCTGGAGTGAGCAGATTCGGCTGGGGGGAAGGGCGTGGGGTTAACGCTGATTTGCTTGCAGTTGAGCTTGTTATTAGAGAGCTCTGAAAGATTCGGCGGCTTTAGGAACCAGAGCAGTGAGCGCAGCTCAGACACCAGGCCTGGCCCAGGCCTGCCGCCCTCTGGCAGCGAAGCTCTGCCCACACAGTCTCATTCAATCTGCTGGTACCTCATTTCTTTTTCTCCAGAATGGAGATCAGTTTAAACAGCCCATAGGTTAAGGAAAATTATCCCTGGAGAGCCCAGCCAAGTCCCTACTTCCTGCCAGTCACTGTGTTGGCTCAGGTTTAAGTTTGCTGAACAGAGAATTTCAGGTCCTCATTCTACAACTTGATTTTATGGTTCAGAAAAAGGACTATCTTTTGCCCATTTGTTTGTTCTTCTTTGAATCAGAACCCAACTTTTCTAGTATCCATGTTCCAATTTACTGAACCAGGGATACCTATTTACTGAAAAGGGTAATCAGATATTCTTTATTTATTATTTTGGCCACCTGGCATGCGGGGATCTTAGTTTCCTGAGCAGGGATCAAATCTGTGCCCCCTGCGGTGGGAGCTTGGTGTCTTAACCCCTGAACCACCAGGAAAGCCCCAGACTACTTTTAACTAGTAGTAGAATCTTGAACCGCTTAAGGGGCAATTCTCTGAAAGAAATGAATAAAAACAGGTCACATTCAGTGCAGACACACGTATTCTGTTCAAGGTGTTTTACTAAAGGATTATAAGAATGGGAACATTTTTTAGGAGGAAAGATGAGGAGAGAATTACCAGAAGGAAGAAGTGGAACCACACCAAAGTCAAAGAAGTGAGAGGAGAATCAGATGGGAGACTGGATGTGTTGAAAATAAATGTTCTGAGTGGAAACTGCCCAAGTGCACAAGGACATATGAACACTTGGGGATTCTGATTTTCTGAGGATGCCACTATCCCCCACTCTTCTACCTTCTAGAATGGAGAGAAATCAGGACGTGACCACAGGGTTGCCAGTACTGAAAACACATCCTGGCTCCTATACCACCTCCTCAGTGGGCATCCTAGGAGTGCACTGAGGCCCGAGATAGAGGTCGTCTCAGCCCAGAGGCCTTGCCAGGAAGAAGGGGCCCTGGGCACCCCCCCTTTTTTTTTTTTTTTGCTTAAAATATGGATCTGTGTCCCTCTATCTGGACGGAATCTGCTGTTCCAGAGAATGGGTTTGTTTTCATTCATGCATTCTTTCATTCACTCACTCATTCATTCCAGAGCCTTAACAGGCTAACAGTAGTCCAGGACTCCCCAGAAACTCTGCCCTCCTGAACAGTCGAGTAAGATATTTGGTTCTTTCCCCACTCTTTTCCAAGCTCCTGGGCGGTAGAAGGCTGTGCTCACAGTCTAGTCGTCTAGTCTGTGTGTGGCACTGAGTACATGTTTGGGAAAGGGAATCTAGAGGAATGAGGTCAGACTATTCTGCGGGTCTCCGCTGGTTACTAGCTGCTGTAGGCACGGGTGCGCTTGAATTTCTATTATTTACGAAGAAAAAGTTTAAAGCACACACACACACTGAAGCAGAAAAGAAATTTAACCATAAGTACTGGGACTGGAGCTACAACAGGAGGACGTGGGCACACAGCACCGAACGAACATCATATACACACCCCACTCTCACAGACATTCCTTCTTTCACCCTCCAGCTCGATCTTTTTTACTCCCACTTCCCTTTCCCTCCTCTCTGGGATCAAGCGTTAATCTGTGAATCTCTGACCGCAAAAAAAAAAAAAAAAAAGTGGGTGGGGGGATCCCGAAGTAGCAGAGTGAGGGAAGAGGAGGTGGAGAAAGGCGGGGAGGAGGAGGAGGAGCCCAGCGAACCAGAGTCAGAGAGACTGGTGGCTCCAGCGAGTGTGCAGCCCTGGGGGGAGTCGGCGCTCCAGGCTGGGAACCCGCCCGCTCGTCAGCCCGCGCCCAGGGGCCTGCTTCACCCGGAGCTGGGGCCGCCGCTCAGGGGCGCTCGGGTCAGGGTCGCCGTTCGGGGCGAGCCGGCCGCGCCGACAGACTGGTCCCCCGCGCCCACGCCCGGGATGCCGTTCTACAGGCGCACGGTGGTGCCCCAGCGCCTGTGCCCGCGAAACCCGCCACAGCCGCTGACCGAGCTCCGCGACGTGAGCCACCTGGCCGCGCTCAGCGTGCTCCGGCAGCTCGCCGACCTCTGCGGCCACTCGTTGGCTCTGCTCGAGGACCTCGAGGGGCACCTGCTGGCCCTGGGGCGCCGCACCGACAGTCTGTTCCGGCGCACCGTGCGCCTCCGCCGCCGCCTTCCCTACCGCCTGCTCGGCCGGGAGGACCACGAGGAAGAGTTAGGTAAGCCGCGCCAGGGCTGGCGGCCCCGCTTGCACCCCGCCTCTGGGGGCGCCAGCACGCGCCCGCTCTGCGTCCACCCCTCCCCCACCCTCCCCACCCGTCCTCGGCCCTTCCCTCCCTTCCCCTCCGGGAGCGAGGAGATCCCATTTCCCTGACTCCACGCTCGCCGCACTCTGGCTGGAACTTCCTGCCCCTGGACCCGGTCACGCCGTCCCGAGTGGCCATGTGTCCTAGGGGTTCCCCGCCTTGGGACTGGCGGCCACCTTCTGGGGATTTGGGGAAGGAAGGCGGGGGACCTGCGAGGGTCCCCGGCAGCCGCTGAGTCCCGACCGCTTCGGCGCCGCCCCCAGGCCCGAGGCGTACTCGTCTTCGCGGCGTCGGGAACTAAATGGCCGCGCCGCTGGCGTCTTTGCTCCAGTCTAGGAACTTGGCCACTTCAGAAAGCGCGCCGGAGCCGCCTGCCACCTACGCGGCGGTAGGAGCCCTGCCAGCGGTGCCTACCGACTTTAAACCTGTACAACTTTGCGCTGGAGCGTGATCGCCGCTCTCGCTCCGAGAAAAGTCTGAGAGCCCGCCCGCTTCTCTCCGCGAAATAGGGCTGGTGCTCCAGGAGAGGCTGGAGAGGGTGGCGAGGAGGGGAGACTCCCCCTCGCAGCCGGCTTCTCTGACCCCTTACCCCTGGGGTCCGGTTGCACAGACTTGCTTGGGAGAACCGTTTAAAGCAACTGTCATCAGTTTTGTGATCCCTTTAGAAATCAGCCATGCCTGAGAAACTCGGTGGTGCCCTCACTGAGCACACAGGGCCCGTCAGAGGGCAGGAGGGCAACGCGAGCCCTTGTGCTTTACTATTTTGAACCCCGACACTTTAAATGGGGAATCCTCTGTCCATGGAAATGCCGTGATCCTTTAGAGTGTGGGACTTTTGGTGAAAGCAAGGGGATTGAATGTGCTGGAAATGTTGACCTCAGCTGGGGCATGCCAGGTACCAGGGCCAATTGACAGCACCAGAAAGTTAGGAAAGAGAAGGAGCAGGGTGGAAAGAAGTTTCAGATGGGACAGAATGGCTACTGACTGACTTGTGATTGCAGCTGCTTTGGGAAAGAAGTGTCTGAGTCAGCCCCTCTCCATTGCAGACCTCACCTCGATCCCATCCCTTCCATACAACAGGAGTTACAGGCCCTGGCACCCCTCTTTCAAAAACTCTCTGGCCTCTGAGGTAGATGGTGGAGGTCACTGGGTCCTGTGGGGCAAGGAAGGTGGAAGACAATTGACTGCTAGATGGAATGTGGACACAGGGCCAGAAACCTCTGCCGGGCAGGGGAGCAGGAAAGCTGGGGCCTTAGGTCTGGTTAATTCTCACTTAAGAGAGAGGGTAAGACGGTCACTGTTGATTTTTTCCTGGGATCCCACTGACTACCAAGATTAGCCTAGGAGAAATTTGAGAAGTCAGTTTGGGGAGTCATTTTCAAAATGCCCACCTGGTCTGCAGAGAGCCACCTAATGAGCACATCAGGGTGAGTTAAGGACAGTGAGGAAGCTCTGTTTTTCCAACTTGCACCTTTCTGAGAGCCCCTTCCCTGTGAGGGAAGGAATGGCTTCACCAAGTTGCCTTTGGGCCAGTGACCTGGTGGGTTAGAAAGAGATGGCTTTATGCAATGACAATATTTTAAAGGAAGGGAGCAATTTCTTCGGAAAAATTGCATTGGGTTGGCTTCCTTGAAATTTGTTAAGAGCTGAGAGAGTGGCTATCTCTCATCTTTGGGGCAGCTTCTTGCCTTTGAGAGTGTACCTGTCTCCAGGCTCAGAGACATTGAAGGGGCCTGCTGTATAAATGGAACACAGCTACCTTAATTTGGCAAGAAGGTCTTGTTTTCCATTTTCTGGTCTAATGCCCTACTCTAGACTCCCCTTGAGGTTCCCACTGCACACTTTTCAGGAGCTTTGATTGCTCGGCACTTAAATTAGGCCTTCTCAGCAATGATCTGAGCACAAGTGCCAAATGCAGAGGGAGTTGGGAAGCATAATCAGTGCACCATCTGGCCACCCCCCATGTTGCTCGGACATAAGCTTCAATAAAGTATTCAGCAGATGTAGATTATATATTTTGACCCCAACTAAAAATGCTTTTACCCCATTGTTGTCAGGACTTGCCCTTTTCTTCTTTCCTGTTTCTTTTCCTCCTAGAACTCCTACTCCGTTACTGACCATTTTGCTGGTGGTGGGCACTCCCAGTCAACATTTTACCCTATATGTCCTCCGTCAGACTGGATTTCCCCCAAATTCTTGCTCTAGCTATTTTTTGGCCTTGAGGTCAGGAAAGAATGGGGAAGGAAAGTTTGGAAGCAACATGGCCAGAGTGAATGACACCTGACAGGCCAGCAGCTTGTAGCCTCCCTGCAGGGACAGTTTGGCTGCCACCTCCAGACTGAGTAATGACAAGTCAGACTGGCCCATAGCCTTCAGGCTTGTGGAGATCAGACTTCAGGCTGAGCTGGGCAGGGAGGCCAGATGGGGGAGAACAGGGAGAGGAGAGGGAGAAAGATAGAGGAGGAGAAAGTTGATGCTAAAGGAGTCCAAGGTGTTCCTTCCTCTCCACAATCAAGGATCATGCCCCCACCATCTTCAAGGTTACAAGGGTGGGACTGGACTGGACTGGTTGCCTGGCAACACCCTCTCCTCCACTGAAGGCTTTTCTTTGGTAACTTGAACCCCTTTGGGACTGCCCCAGAAGCTCTTGTAACTGGGGGATGGGGTTTGGAAGGAGAGGATGTGCTACAGGACTGCACCAGGTTCCTCTGGTTGTAGATCTGTCGCTGTTGCTGCACCCTTGGCATCACCCTGCCTATAACTTGCATTTTTCCTCACATCTGGCTTTGAATGTGACCCTCTTTATTGCATTCATGTCCTGGACTTTGTGCTCTTCATCTCAAGAATGGCATGGTCAAAGCCAGTGGGAAGCCACTGGGTCAGAGCCAGGCATATAGCTCCAAGTCTTCCGCCATGTGCTGAGTCAATCCACGCTTTCCAGTTTCTCCCTCAGAGATCTATTTAATGTATGTAGGTGCTTAGATGCTAATTACAAAAGCAATCAGGCCATTGGCCTGGAGGTATAATATCTCCTGTGCAAGCAAGGAAGTCACTGAAGCACAGGACAACACTAGGTGTGTTTAATAACACTGGGGAGGTATCTTGTTACACTAGCCCATGAACTTGTGGGAAAGATGCTCTGTTCCTTCTTGCAATGATTTTGGCTTGAATACAGCAAGTTGGGTTGATGGTGGAAACTCCCACTTCACCTTTATGTAAAATTCCTGCCTCATGATTTTCCAACTTTGTGGCAACTCTGGCTGCAAATCAGAAAGTTTATGGTTTATTTATGTTTAAACCATAATTCCAGCATGAGCAGAGACTGTTGTAAATCTATATGGAGATGAAAAATGAAAACTGAACCTCTAGACTGCAGCCAGTTTACCATTAGATGAGGTGTGGTAGACCCTGAATCTGACCATCATGCCTACTGAGGAGGGGATATGGCCTGCTTGAGAGTTGGATGGAGCAGAGAGAACTTGGGGGACTGGGAAAAGGCACTCTACCAGGGCTCACTTTTGTCTCTCTCCTATCTGTCAGCCCCAGAAACTGTTGGGACAGTTGGTTTGACAGGGTGGGGAGGGGGAGCAAGCCTATTTTCTTTTAAGTAAATACCGTGAAATTCCTGCTTCATGGTATTTCCATGTGTTGAAAACATCTTCTCTGGAAATTTGGACACCAAAATGTCCACTAGAATTTCCTCCACTTTAGAAACAAGAAATTTAATCTTTTCCCTTTTTTTTAGACACATGAACACCTAAAGTGATAAAAACATCAGAATGATGGAAGAGTAGAATAATAGGAGAGGATTCAAGTTATGGCTCTTGGGCTCAATTTTTATCTTTATGGAGTTGATTAGATGACAGGAGAAGGGTGGTGAATTTGCATCATTTGTCCCTGTATTTCTCTGGCTTGGGTGGAGTGGAGTTTATACTATGTGGCACCAACAATTTGGTCATTAATCATTATGGGCACCATAATACTTGACTTCTGTATTTTCTTCTCAGGAAAGGGTAGGGACTTACCTAAAGGCACCCAGATGGATCAGGATCTTTTGTAGCTTTAAGTGCTGGAAAGATCATAGTGCCTCTTCATACCTAATTCCAAATGAAAACAATACTAAACCTGCAAATAAAATCTTATTTTAAAGGATTACTCAGAGCTCCACTTGTACATTGAAAATAAAATAGCTTCTTATTAGATTCTTTCATTCTCTCTCTCTTTTGTACTCCTGTTATTGGTGCCCTAAGCATGGACATAAGCTGCCTCGTAGGGAATGTGGCACTGCTTAGGTCACAGTAGAGGTCAGTGGCAGGAGGCCTTGATCTAGAAGCCAGGGCTTCTGCCATCCAAACCAGTACTCTGCCTTTGCAAGGATGCTAAGTTCAAAGTCAGCTGTTCATTGAGAGTCACTGCTGTGGCACTTTTTTCTAGCTGGAACTAGTTTAGGATGAGGAATAGCTCTTGCTACCTTTGGGAACTGAGGGACGATCTAGAGAACAGGCCTCCTGGGGTTTCTACAGTTGGGACTTGGGGGGTGAGATGGAGGCAGAGGGGAGAAAGGAAGATCAACCTTGCATCATGTAAAGAATAGATGTGAGGCAACAGGATCCCTTGCTGAAACAGTCTTCTTGAAGTGTTCAGTAGGAAATAGCCTTGGAAAAAGGATCTTTAGTTGGGAAGGGATGGCTGGGCCAGTGACCTGACACTGTCCTCTGAAGGTCACCTTTCCACTGAATCTTTCCTTCACAATCCTTCTATCATCTCTATATCTTCTATTTTCCCTAATAGCTTTTAATCCAACTGTGGACACTCCTCATTGCACACCCACATCCTATTTTCTATTATTACAGCAGAGTCTAGTTGGCATTTCCAAAGGTACGTTTATTAAAAGCCTAGGGGAATGAGAAAATAAAATTATTACCAAAAATGTGTTTAACATACATGTTTCTAAAGTATGAATTTATTCTTCTTCAAAGCTTGAGTAGCTTAACAGACTTACTAGCTTTGCTGCTCTATATACTCTTTCTGAGGGACTCAAATCACCTTTTCCTCAGATCATTACCTTCTAGCTTTGAAGAAAGGGCACCACTTTGGGTACTGTTTCCTTCACCCACCACTCACCCTTGTGCTGGGTTTTAGAGACCCACAGATAAATGAGACACAGTCTGTCCCTTCAAAGAGCTCTCAATTTCAGGGATAGATGTCATCTTGTTTGCCAGCATATCAGCACAGGATGCCTGGGTACCCAGTGTTCTCCTCTAGGTTGAGGAGAGCTGATGACCAGAATCCGGACCCCAGTTAACACCCCATAGGATTTTCCATTCAATCTGGTTTGGGATCCAAGGATGGCATTTGGGGTTTTAGAATTCCCTATGGTAAGGGCATGGCAACCCACTCCAGTATTCTTGCCTGGAGAATCCCTATGGACCGAGGAGCCTGGCGGGCTGCCATCCATGAGGTTGCAAAAGAGTTGGACGCAACTGAGCGACTAAGCACATGGTAAAAAAAAAAAAAATGATAAGAGTGCTACTGTGAATTCAGCAATGCTTTTACATGAATTCATAGATTTAAAATTGATGATCTTCTCTTCATACATAGGCAGAATAGTGCTTATTCAGTAGATGAATAATAGGTGGATGTGCAGACTCAGAGACGTCTTGTGATAACTCCTCTAGAGTTATCTGCATGGCCTTCTAGAGTCTTCTACCCTCCTTTGGGAAGCACTGACCTAACCTTCCTGGTTCAAGCTGTCAGCTCTTTCCTGCTGTGGAGAATTCCATGATTTCACCCAGATAAGCCCTCACTGAGGTTTTCAAGTTATAGTACACTGGATGGCAGTATCTTTTCTTCCACTTTATTTATTTACTTTCCTCTCAGTTTTATTAGAATATAATTGACATACAGCACTGCATAAGCTTAGGTGTACAAGATGATTATTTGACTTACATACATCATATAATGAGTAGTATAATGTTTAGTGAACATTCATCGTATCATGTAGATACAAAATTAAAGAAAAAAGTATTTCTTCCTTGTGATAAGAACTCTTAGGATTTACTCTCTTAACTTTCAGATATAGCACACAGCAGTGCTAGTTATATGTTACAACTCTAGTACTTACACCTGGAAGCTGGTACCTATAGACCACCTTCATCCAGTTCTCCCTCCTCTCACCCCATCTCCTCTGGTAACCACAAATCTGATCTCTTTTTTTCTGTGTTTATTTGTATGTTTTTTGAAGTATGATTGACTACAGCACTGTATTAGTTCCTGATGCACAATATAATGATTCCATTTTTCTATACCTTACAAATTGATCCCATGGTAAGTCTAGTTACTATCTGTCACCACACACAAAAAAGATATTACATTATTATTGACTCTATTTCCCACACTGTACATTTTATCCCTATGATTCCTTTATTTTGTAACTGGAAGTTGGTACCTCTTAATCTCCCTCATCTATTTCACTCATCCCCCCACCTGCTCCCTGCTGGCAACCACCCGTTTATTCTCTGTAGCTATGACTCTGTTTCTGTTTCATTATGTTTGTTCATTTGTTTTGTTTTTTTTTTAGATTCCACATATAAGTAAAATCATCTGATATTTGTCTTCTTCTGTATGACTTATTTCATTAAGCATAATATTCTCTTTGGAGAATTACCCAGAAGTGGAATTGCTGGATCATACGGTAGTTGTATTTTTAATGTTTTGAGGAACCTCCATTGGATGGCAGTATCTTAATAGACAAGACTATGTCAATAATGCCACAAATAGGAGATGTGCTGACTGTGTTTGCACAAGGAGGCTTGCAACAAGGTGCTTTGTATGTGAGGCACTGGGTCTGACTGTGTATAAGACCACTAGGCTCAGTCCTTTAACTTGGAAGGTTTGAGCAACCTCTGTCTATCCCTTCTCTATTCCTGCTGTCCCTCCCTCTCTTTCTAAACTGTAAGCTCCTCAATAGAAAGTAAGCATCTTTAGAGTGGAGATTATTCTCTGTTTTTACTGCCGTATCTCCAGTTCCTAAAATAGTGCTTGGCACTTAATAAATAGCTATTAAGTTTAATTCCTCCCTTGTTTCTAACCATCACACATGTATTGAGCACCTAACTCTGGGTCTGGCCCTGTGCTGGTCTCTGAGGATATAGAGCCAAGTTAGAGTGCAGCCCCATGGTCCAGCAGGGAGAGCCTGGAGTCATCATACTGCCCAATCATAGGCAAGCCCAGGGGTCGTCGGAAGGCGAAGGAAGCTCACCTAATTCAGCTCAGAGGCTTGGAAAAGATTTGAGAAGGCTGTGTGTGTGAGTTCTGAAGGATGATCTGGAGCTGGCCAATTGAAGAAGGAGGGGGAGGGAATTCCTGGCTCAGGAGGTAGCCTGTGTGAGGCCCTGGATATGTGAGAGGGCTAGTGTGGGGGAGGAACTAACTCAAGTGATTCAGGAGGAGCGGGTACAAGGCACCTCCTGACTCAGAGTGAGCCCTCAGGGTGGAGGTGGGGTGGGGAGGCGCTAACACCCTGTTTACTGACCAAGAAGCTGGATACTGGAGCGTCCTTAGGAAGATTCAAACACACTTGTAATAGGAACTGCAGATTTTCTTGATATACATTCAAGTTTTCATTATCCTTGGGCAGATGAGACCTGAGGGACCTTGGCCCTTCACTGCTTTGCAGAGCCAAGTCCTGGTTCCCCCTAAGACATCCAAGCCAGGAGGCACCCCATGCCACAGTGAGATAGAAAGAGGGAGAGAAAGCAAGAATCTACCTGCTTGTTATATCCCCAGCTGTGTGGATCCAGTTGCATTCCAGACCAAAATATATTATTCATGCCCCTGCTTTTTTGCTAGTGGGGACATTTGATGTTTCACTATATGTTTTATTTTATTTTCTTTCTAAATTCTTTCTAGATTCTTAAGAATGGTCTGTAATTCATCTAGGGGAAAATCAGAAAAATATTTTTTTCCTTTGGAAAATGGATTCAAAGAGGAGATGAGTTTTTAAAATGATTCAGCTGTTTTTATTTTAAGTGCTTTTTTTTTTAAAAATTTGCTTCTGAGAACAGTGTAATTAACTGCTTGGCAATTTATAGTTTGATTCCCTGTATCTGCGAAATAGTCAAACTCATGTTGTTTTCCCCAACCAGCAGGCCCTAAGGGGAGTGAGGTCTCCTCTGCCAGCAGATCTTGGGCGGTCTCTGCTCTTACAGGAGGCTGTGCATCACAGTTTTCAGCAATTCCAGTAGTGTCATTATGTGCTCTTATCGCCCCAGATCCAGTAATTCCATTTCTAAGAACTTATGCTTAAAGAAATGATCAGATATTGTGGGGAAAATGTTTGTGGATCTTCACTGCATCTTTTGGTTATTTAGATTAACCCCCAAATGGAAACAACTTAATGATATGGGTGTGATTCTATAAATGGTGACAGGTCAATGAGGTAGAAAACTAGACAACTAAGAAAAATAGCGCTCAAAACAAACATATGAGGATATGTGGAAATGTGCAAAATAATGCTAAGTGAAAAACCAGGGTATTAAATTGCATATATGATATTATCCCTTCTCCAGGGATGATAATATCCAAAATAAAGCACATATATAAAAAAGAAACTGGAGGGGTATTGCCAGAATGTTAACAGTGGTTGTTATCTCGGGATGATAACAATGATAGTAAATGATAGCAAAGATAGCAATGGTTGAGATTATGGGAGCGGGTGGATGTTTTTTTCTCGTACCTTTCTGTATTTTTTGAAGTTTCCTAAGTGAACATGGATTACTTTTAATGACAATGAATGACATGTTAAGGAAAAAGATCTTGGGATTTGAAAGTAGCACCTGTAGTTTTAAGACTGACTTGCCCAGCACTTACATTATTAAGCTGATTTGAGTGTCTCAGAACCACAGTCCCTCATCTGTAAAAGGAGGTTAATGCTCCCCAGTTTAGGAGGCTGTCATGAAGATCCAGAATAATGTATGGAAAATGTTGGGCCCGTATGCCACAATCCCGCACATAATCACTAAATACTAAGAAGATGAAATTCCACAAAACCTTTTGAAATCCCTGGATGAGGATACTGTCAAGATGAAGTTATAATAAGAATGTTTTCTAGACAGCTCCGATTTGCAGCCATTCCTCCCTTTTGCAGAATATGTAAAGAATGCCTGCCTGTGTGCTCATGGAGGAGCAGCATCTAGCTTTTGAAGCTGTCAGCTCATCTCTCCCAACCCAAGGATTTTCCTTTCCTTTGACTCCTCCCTTCATTCTCCCCCACTGACATCTGTTCACTGCCTCTCCAACCAAGGAGGAAAACAGTCTTTGGAACTGAAGCCGAGGCACCAGTGAGAGTCTTGGCAGATCTGAGATGTTTATTATCACGGAATATGTGGTGCTGGCTGACCACAAGGACCTGCCGGGCTGGGATGCCAAGGAGAAGCTTTAATGAAGCGGCAGAGGACGGACGCAGGTCGCACACCTAGACAGCATCCCCTGCCTTGGGGCAGAGCCCTTGTCTAGATGTCCAACTTGCTCCCTGGTCACCTCTTCCCTCAGGACAGCTTCATGGCTTCTGGCGTGGCTCACCAGTTTTACAGAACCAGCTTGATTTATGGGTGAAGAGCCACCGTCTTCTCACAAAAACTTCTGGGGCCTCAGGATATTTCAGTGACGTATTTGGCAACTTGCCTGAGGATCTGTTTCTCACCATCATGGAATTAGAGCAGTAAGCCCTGATCTCAAAGCCATACAGCCTCAAGGTCATGGGCATATCTTGGGACTATCTGCAGCATGCCCAGACCACCAGGCAATTCAGTCATCTCCCTGAGTAGAATCCTTCACACTACTTGTCTGGTTGCATTTTTCATTTTTAAAACTACAGCCAAAAATATAGACCCTAGCTGAATTACTTGGAGAGCTTTAAAAAGTTACTAATGCCATGCATGGCCATACCTCATACCAATAAAACCAGAATTTCTGGGAGATGAGGCCCAGGAACCAGGATTTTTAAAAGATCCCCAGGTGATTCTAATGTGCAGACGTGGTGAGAACCACTGTTGTGGTAAAGATGGTTAAAACTGGAAGGGACCGTCCAGAGTTTGAAAACTTATAATGTATTTGTGGATAATGAGAATGAACCATAATTCAGGCTTATATTAAAGTAAGTGACAAAAATGACCTCATGGATGAACTCACTGTAAGCAGTAATAATACCAAGTTAGATAGTACACTTCAAAAAAATTTTTAATAATGCATTTTATTTAACCCAGTATATCCAAAACAGTATCATTTTGCCATGCAATCATTATTAAAATGATTAATGAGGTATCTTACACTATTCTTTTGTACTAGGTCTTCAAAACTTAATGTGAATTTTGTACTTACACAACGTCTCAGTTCAGTCTAGCTACCTTTCAAATGCTCCATAGTGCTATGTGGAGCATGGCTTCCATATTGGACAGCACCTCTCTAGGGCATGGATTTGTAGACCAACTGGTCTTCTGTATGAATAAAGTATTTAACTCCTAAAAATTGGCTAATACACTTTTTTTAACTTTATAAGACAACAGAGGAAATTAGAAAAATGAAGCCAGTTAGTTTTATTAATAAAAAGAATAAGTATATGTTAAGGCAAAGTTAAGCATCTTTAATTTTACATTTTTTGGTTATAACATGTCATTAACAACTATTGACCTTCTAGATGAGAACAGTATATTTTAAAGATTTGTTTATTTATTTAATAAATTTATGGCTGCACTGGGTCTTTGTTGCTGGGTGAGTGCCTTCTCCAGTTGTGGCAAGCAAAGACCACTCTTTAATTGTGGTGTTCAGGCTTCTCATTGCAGTGGTTTCTCTTGTGGAGCATGGGCTCCAGGAGCCGGGGCCTCAGTAGTTGCAGAGCATGGGCTCAGTAATTGTGGTGCATGGGCTTAATTATCCTGAGGCATGTGGAATCTTCCAGGACCAGGGATTGAACTTGTGTCCCCTGCATTGGCAGGCAGACTCTCAAGCACTGGACTACCAGGGAAGCCCGAGAATAGTATTTTTGTTTTCTTACATCATAGCTATTTAATATCACTCTTGATGTTACTAGGTTGGATTCCTGCATCAAGTCAACCTCAACTGGCCTGTCTTTGCAAAAGAATATTAAAATTCCACTATGCAGAGGGTTGTTGGAGTACAGGGAAAAGGAAGAAACTTCTACTTTGTAATATTTAGTGTTCCAAATTAGGCTATGCCAGAAATCATAAGTAGAAATTGAAATGGTTACCTCTGAATCAATGTCTAGATTGGACTTCATGCTTTCTAGAAGTCTCTTATATGATGCACCATTTCATGCAGGTAGATTACTAGAGCATAATAGTGAGAACAACTGTATAGATTGTTGTGTTTAGTATTTTTAATTTTTTTTTTCATTTCACCTCACTGCAGGGCATGTGGGATCTTAGTTCCCTGACCTAGGATTGAACTTGGGTCCCCTGAACTGGCAGCACAGAATCTTAACCACTGTACCACCAGGGAAGTCCCATGTGTTTAGTATTTTTAAACCCATATCTACTCCAACAAATGCAATTTAGAAGAGAAAGTATTTCTCTTTTTATCCCTTCCATGATCCCAGTAGAAATAGAGTTTTAGAATGTGGATGTAGGCCAGCAGTTGCCCAGAGAAAGGAAGAGGACTGGTCCAAAGAGGTCTTCAGGGTCGGTGGTTGCACTGGCTTCAAGTAGAGAACCTCTCCTGTGGCTGTTCTGAGATCCTGAGACATCCATTTAGGTGACCGTATCACCAGCCCCTGAGAAATGCTGGGACAAGGGTGACAAGTGAGAGGAGAAAACTATGGGGGAGGGACACTCTTAGTGTCCTCTCTCTCTGCTGTGATCAGAGGGGAGAGATACTAAAGGCATCCCCTCTAATTTGT
The DNA here is from genome assembly GCF_032452875.1 of Bos javanicus. NCBI lineage: Eukaryota > Metazoa > Chordata > Mammalia > Artiodactyla > Bovidae > Bos > Bos javanicus. The sequence goes on along the minus strand of NC_083897.1, from coordinate 80,658,765 downwards.
TTCCCCAACAGTAGCTGATGCTGATTATGACAAACAAGGCATTGAGAAGAGGCTGCAGCATATTCAGAGGAATCTGTTTAAGGAGACTGAGGAAAAGTTTTCAGGAAAAGTTCCACTCAAAATGATGCAAAATAAAGGAATGATTCAGTATGAAAAAGTGGAGGTGGGGAGGGGAAGAGTAAAACTCCTGGGAAACTTTGCTCTTGAGAGAGACTTGGGGCTTCTGGGTAGCAAAGTTTCACTGTATTCCAATTTATAACCTGTTTCACCTTTTGAAATAATGAGTTACATAAGGCTACTCCCCATTGTGAAACCACACGATGAAATCTTTCCCCCCATAATTCCAAATTATCAAAACTGGTAGATTTAGGAAACAAATGTTATTGACTCACACAGAGGCTTTACACTTTGTGCCTGTAGTTTCAAAACTATCTGTTGCACGCGAGGAGGAGATGGTGGGTGGAAGAGCCAGTGAAGATGAGTCCTTCCATTCCAGTTAGCATGTATTGAGCTGCTGTTAGATGCCAGTGGGAGCTGGGAGCATATATATGGCACATAGGTGTCCCCTCCAGGTAGAGGGGTGACAAAAAGGGTGCCACCTGTGGGTGGATCAATGAGGAAAACCCGCCCCTTTTGGTGGAACAAAAAGACAAAAGCACATTCTTTGAGCATAGCAATTAGAAAAGATCACTTGTTCTGGTCATAGCTATTTAAAAATAGAGCATCCTCTGGGTGGACCAACTTTGAAATTAATAATTAAAGTCCATGTGCAGTCCGACAGGGCATTGGGTTTGACTTGAATTTTGTCCCCAACTTGAGATCCCTTGGCTGGGTGCCCTTGTAGGAATACAACTTGAACAAGAGTACAGGTGGTTCTGTGGTGCCTGGGACCAGGCCAGACACCAGACATACAGATACATGTGAGAGCTAAATCCTGTTCTTGAGAAATTTATAGAACTCCCCCTCCTAACCCCCATCCTCTTTAACTCACTCCATCTGCTGCCAGCTCCACCCATGCTGCATCCTGCTTGGCAGAGCTTCTCTTTACGGTGACAAGACGTCTCCCCTCCAGATGCACGGGCTGCTGTCTGCTGTTAGTGGGGGCTGTGCTGCTCCTGCCTGAGGCTCCAGACGAAATGTCTACTTTCTATGATGAACAACTCAGGGTAATTGTTCGTTGTGAGGGCTTGTTGCTTCTGGGTTCTAGATGGGAAAATATAGACAGCATTTCTTCAATATCTGTTTTAAAACTTGGCTGTGTTCTGTTTAAATGTGTTTTGAAATGGTGAGTTTGGGTAGAGCTGAGCTATTTTTCACCTTTAATTTTCATATTCTTTAACAAAAGAAAGCAATTTATCGCTAATATGGTGATTTAGAGCTGGCTTCAAGGGCTAATTCCTACCTAGCTCATTGTACTAAGATTGTGCCAGGCCCTCTGCCAAATACTGGTGACAGTAAATTGATAAGACCTACCTTTTGCCCTTGAGTCTTGATATTTAGTTGGGAGGACAGTGGGGAGGGAGATAACCTCACTGCAGGCTACTGGGTATTAGGTGAAAACATAGAGCAGAGGCAAGGAAACCTTCCATAGCCCTTTTCTCTCTTGTCTTCCTGAAAACTTCTATTCATACATCCAGACAGTCCCTCCTTGTTACAACCTTCTCTGATTCCGCTGTTATTTCTGCTGTGCTTTGTTTGCTTTTGCAGCCTTGGTTCCTCCATGTGGCCCAGGTTGGGAGAAGATGGTTGAGGCAGAGACTGCCTACTATGTACTGAAAGCTCTTGAATTCATTTTTATTTCCTTTCCTTTACCACCTTTTGAAAGTAACATAACCCTCTTCTTTGAAACTTGGAAGAACAGCCTGGCCATTCCTGGCTCCAAGATGAACTGGAAGCTAGAAGTTAGCATCCTCTCCTGGGAAGAAAAAAAAATAAAAATAAAAAAAATTAAAGGTTGTAGGGCTTTGGAAATAAGATAAAACTACTGAGGCCTTCAAATCCTAATAAGTTCAGATGAGTTTGAAGGGTTTCCTCCACCCTAAGGGAAATCAGAATTATATTATGTGGTTGTGGGCTAGTGACATGCCTTTAGAGGTGGAAAGAGGCCCTGGTTATGAACTTGGCTAATTTTGCTCATTTTACCAAGGGATAATGCCCAATTTCAGTATTTTCTAATGCAAGTAATTTCAGTGTTGAGCCTGTTTACTTTTTGCCGGGAGGATCAAATAAAATCCTATATGGAAAAGGCTTCACAAGCAAAAAAAATCACCCCAAAATATTATGTATTGTCATCCCTGAGAACAAGGACACTGGCCAACTCATCCCTCTTTCCCCAGTATCTAGTCTGGAAGTAGGCACACTTGCAAATGTTTGCTGAATGACTAAGTGGCGTAGTAGGAGATAGGTGTTTGTATTTCTCTCTTTTTTTTTTTTTCTAGGACTCTACTTTTAATACCAGTAATAACTTTAATGATAATTTCCCTAATTATAAAAATATACTTATTTGATGCAGAAAAGTTGGAAATATAGAAAGCACAAAGAAAAAAATAATAAAACAAAAATCATCCTTGGTATCAACCAGATACAATAACTGACTACATTCTGATGTATATTCTTCTAATATTTTTCCTTATGAATGTTTCATTTTTGCTTTGTAAGAAAAAGTTATGGTAATACATCCACCCTTTTATAGCCCCTTTCAAATTAATGTATCATTTAAAAATGTTTATATAATATAAATCATATATCTGCTAAGGAGTTATTCAGAATACATAAAGAACTCCCCATAACTCATCAAGGAAACTAAAACCTGTTTCCTTTTCTTTAAACATTTCTGTATTATATAATAAATCTGCTATATTAATGCTTACCTTTAGCTGTTTCATAATTTCTGCCATTACCAATACTCTGAAGCCTGCAATCAGATGTACCGCTGCCAGATCGGCAAGTGGTACCTGGGATATGACCTTTTCCTTAAGGGCTTAGGTCTCCCACTAGACCACCCAAGAGTTGTGTTCCCCCAGTGCCTTGGTCGGAGAAGGCGATGGCACCCCACTCCAGTACTCCTGCCTGGAAAATCCCATGGATGGAGGAGCCTGGTGGGCTGCAGTCCATGGGGTCGCGAAGAGTTGGACACGACTGAGAGACTTCACTTTCACTTTCCACTTTCATGCATTGGAGAAGGAAATGGCAACCCACTCCAGTGTTCTTGCCTGGAGAATCCCAGGGGCTGGGGAGCCTGGTGGGCTGCCGTCTATGGGGTTGCACAGAGTCGGACACGACTGAAGCGACTTAGCAGCAGCAGCAGTGCCTTGGTATCCAGTAAGTGCTATATACGTCTTTGGTGACTGCCAAACAGGGAGAGCTAGTAGAACGTTTTTTGCACTTCTATTTGGCCAATCAAATTAGCTCTTGATACCAGAAAGTGACAGATATCACAGCTAGATTACCCCACTTTACTTTTACACTGAGGTGACCCCCTGTTTTTTTTTAATTGAAGAACTTTTGGACAAAAAAAGCCATGGCTTTTATTGCTATTGTTAAGGGCTTACTATGTGCCTGGCAATATGTGAATCATCAATTCATTTATCTTCACAGTGATTTCATAATATAGTTGCCACTGTTATCCCCATTTTCTGGTCGAATGAACAGGCTCAGAGAAGAAGAAATAATTTAAGAGTTGTAGAGCCCAAGTCAGGATAGGATCAAATGGGGGGCTTTCTAGGGAAACTCAGGAGATTCAGCAGGACTGTATTTGGTGGGACTAAAAGGAGAATTAAACTTTGAGGAGTGAGACAAGAAGAGAAAATAGGAAATTTATTTTTTTTTCTGTGAGATTAACTAGCATTTTTGGATTTCTCCCTAATTTATGAAGCACTTTTACATATGTTGTCTCATACAGTCCTCATGACAGCCTTGTGAGTTATTACTTTTATTTAAGAAATGAAAGGGGCTTCCCAGGTGGCACAGTGTTAAAAAATCTACCTGCCAATGCAGGAGACACAAGAGACACACGTTCGATCTCTGGTTTGGGAAGATCCCCTGGAGTAGGAAATGGCAACCTACTTCGGTATTCTTGCCTGGAAAAATCCCATCAACAGTGGAGCCTGGCAGGCTACAGTTCCTGGGATCACAAAAAGTAAAACATGACTGAGCACACATGCCAAGATATGAGAATAGATCCAGAGACATTACCACTGATTTTCCCATGAAGATCAATAAACCATTCATTAATTCAATAAAAAACATTAATTGAGCATCTGTTGTGTTCCAGGCACTGTTTTTATGCTAGAGATACAGCAGTGAACAGACAGACAAAATTCTTTGTCCTCATGGAGCTTACAAGGTAGATAAATTATGATTTATCTCTTTTCAGTTATCCTCTGTCAAGTAATGGATATTGGTTTGGGTTTTCAACCTTGGCTGTGCTTTAGAATCATCTAACACATTTTGAAAAAAACACTGATGCCTGAGCCCCACTCCAGACCAATTAAATCAGAATCTCTGGGAGTGAAGCCTAGGCATTGGATGTGTGTGTGTGTTAATTTATTTTTTAATTGAAGGATAATTGCGTTACAGAATTTTGTTGTTTTCTGTCAAACCTGAACATAAATCAGCCGCAGGTATACTTATATCCCCTCCCTTTTGAACCTCCCTCCCATCTCCCTCCCCATCCCACCCCTCTAGGTTGATGCAGAGCCCCTGTTTGGGTTTCCTGAGCCATACAGCAAATCCCTGTTGGCTATCTATTTTATATATGGTAATATAAGTTTACATGTTACTCTCTCCATACATCTCACCCTCTCCTGCCCTCTCTCCATGTCCATAAGTCTATTCTCTATGTTTGTTTCTCCATTGCTGGCCTGCAGATAAATTCTTCAGTACCATTTTTCTAGATACCGTATATATGTGTTAGTACACGATATTTATCTTTCTCTTTCTGACTTACTTCTCTTTGTATAATAGGCTCTAGGTTCATCCACTTCATTAGAACTGACTCAAATGTGTTCCTTTTTATAGCTGAGTAATATTCCATTGTGTGTATGTACCACAACTTCTTTATTCATTCATCTGTCAATGGACATCTAGGTTGCTTCCATGTTCTGTGTGTGTGTGTGTGTGTTTTAAATCTGCTCCAGAGGGGTTTTGTGTTAAGTCAAGCATGAGAAGCACTGGTTTAGAGCAGTCTTAACTTGCCTTCTTATTAGAATCACCTTGGAAACTTAAAAGTATGTAAACCGATGTCTGGACCTCACGTGTGTGTGTGTGTGTGTGTGTGTGTGTGTGTGTACGTGTACACGCGCGCTCAGTTGTGTCCAACTCTTTGCAACCCCATGGACTTTAGCCCGCCAGGCTCCTCTGTCCATGGAATTTTCTAGGCAAGCATACTGGAGTGGGTTGCCATTTTCTACTCCAAGGGATCTTCCCTACCCAGGGATCAAACTCACATCTCTTGCGTTGACAAGCAGATTTTTTACCACTGTGCCACCTGGGAAGCCCACTTCACCTCTGGGGTGAATTAAATTAGAATCTCGGTGGTTGTATCAAGAAATTTTTATTTTATTTTGTTATTGAAGTATAGTTGATTTACAATAGTTTGTTAGTTTCAGGTGTACAGCAAAGTTATTAAGATATATATATATATATATATATATGTGTGTGTGTATATATATATCTATATATATATGTATATAAAACTGGGCAACACAGATGGGCATAAAAGGCATGAAAGGGCAGGATCAGAGGGGAGGACTCAATGGGTTCAGACTGCAAAATTCAACCAGAAGGAAGAAGAAACAAAAATGTCTGCCTTGAAGGTCAAAAGCACCCAGGAGCAGTAGAAAGCATGCTAGAGGAAGGCAGGTACCACTTGGCCTAATCTCTTTGCACCTATAATTTGTCTGAACTGGCAGAAGAAAGATGATAATGTTAGCATAGGTAGCATAGTGGTTAAGTTCAAGGGCCCTGAGACCACCCTCCCTGGGTTTGAGCCCTCACTCTGCCATTTGCCTTCTTTATGATCCTAGGTAACTAGCCTGACATCTCTTTGCATATTTCCCAAGCTATAAATTGGGAATCATTTTTATAATACCTACTTCATAGGCATACCATGAATATTATAAGCTTGGCACATAGGAAATTATTTACACAAATATTATAAAGAATTATTTTGATAAGTGTCCAGCACTGTGCTAGTATTTGTTCCTTAATCTTTACATGAAGTAGTCACTTGGTACATCGCCTGGTGCCCAGGAACTTCAGAGAGTAGTAAGTGACAGCTTTGTCATAAAACCTGGTGTTGGATTCCATCCTTGACAGGCACAAGGAAGGACAGAGGGAGCTGTGTGACCAAAGGCAAGGAGGTAAGGCTGTGGATGGCATTTGGAGGGTTGGGGAAAGCACCTTTTCTCCTCTACTACATTGTAGGGAATCCTTGGGAAGCCCCTCAAACTTAGTGCCAAGGTCAGAGGGCACTTAGTGCTAATGAGCTTCTTTCTGGAAATGTCATGGAAGCAGACAGTGCAGAGAAATGTAAACTCAGGCTGTCATAGCTGGTCAGGCCATAAGAAGACTATCCAGTCCAAACTTTCATAGCCAGATGGGGAACTGAGGCCCAGAAAGGTGAAAGGATCAGCCGCAGCAAGCTAGGAGCAAACTGTGCTTGGCTTTGTCAGGCTGATGTTTCTGCCATGTGGTGATGCATGACCGTGCCTGGGCTGTTTACTGGAGACATCACTCAGTAGTATCCAAGTCTACTCCTCTAGTACCCAGAAGTCACCTTCAGAACTTGCTTCCACTGGGAATTTGGGTTTAACAGATACACACTACTGTATATAAAACAGGTAAACAACAGGGACCTATTGTATAGCACAGGGAACTATATTCTATATCTTGTAATAATCTATAATGGAAAAGAATCTGAAAATTATATATATATATATACACACGTATATATATACACATATATAAACGAATCACTTTGTTGTACACCAGAAGCATTGTAAATAACTATACTTCAATAAAAAATTTTCAAAAAAAGAAATCCATGTTACTACTGAAAAAAAGAACTTGCTTTCAAGTTTTCTGCTTCATTTCATTTCCTTTAGTGTCATAGATTAAGACTTGAACATGAACCTTGGCAGACCTACCAAGGAGGCAAAACAGGCTAAGTTGAGAGGAAGACAGGGTAGGGAGAAGGAGAGTCACCCTCTACTACCCATTGGAGGTCCTAATATTTTTCAGAATATTATTTATAAATGCATTAGATAAAATAGACAGACTTACCAAGGAAAACAATTATACTGAAATACAGTTATCAAAATATTTTTTAAAATTGTGATATGGTAATATACGTGTTTCTTTGCTAACACATTTTAAATGACAAGATCTAACAGCAGGTTTAATAATTACTGTAATTTTGTAAATGAAAATTTGAGATTCCTTCAACAACTGTAGATTGATATACAAATCTCTGTGATTTCTATCACAGATATAGTCACAGACACTGCTCATACTTCTGTGATATGTTGCCTATAGTCATCATTTTGACAAGAGGGTAGTGGAAGTAAAGAGGTAATTTTTCCACAGACCTCCTAAACTCTCTTCATGTAACTTTTGGGGATCTGTGGACCCCAGGGTAAGAATCCATGCCCTGAGGCAAAGCAAAGCTGGAGAACCAACCCAGTGTGGGGTCTTTATCCTGCTCTAAGAATTGACTTGGAAAAGAAACTTGACCACCTGGAAACTACATTCAAGATTGTATGTGTTTTCCCCAAATTAAAAATACATTTAAAAAAGAATGATATTAAAAAATTGTATGTGTATGTGAACACCTAAGTGGGTGGTTGTCATCAGTGCTACTCTCCGGATAGTTCTGGCTTTCCTTCTTCCGGGTACATAGCAGGACTTCCCCTTCCAGTTAGGTGTGGCCATGTGACTTGCTTCAGCCAGTGAAATATGTCACTCTCCCACTCCAAAACCTCTTGTGGCTCTTCATCATACTCAGAACAGATTCCACATTCCTTTCCATGAGCTGCAGAGCTGTCTGTCCTGCCATCATCTCTGACCTCGGCTCCCACCGCTTTCACCCTGGCCACCCTGGCCAACTGCACTGGCCTCATTTCTGTTCTTCACCAAGCTCATTCATGTCTCAGGATCCTAGCTATTCCTTCAGGCTGGAATATTAATCCTCTAAGTCTTAGTGTGACTGGCTCATTTTTGATCTTTAGAACTCACCTTCCTTGTTAACACCTTTTTTTTTCCCCTGAAGGACAGCTTTGCTGCTGCTGCTGCTGCTGCCGCTGCTAAGTTGCTTCAGTCGTGTCCGACTCTGTGCGACCCCATAGACAGCAGCCCACCAGGCTCCCCGTCCCTGGGATTCTCCAGGCAAGAATACTAGAGTGGGTTGCCATTTGAAGGACAGCTTTATTGAGCTATAATTCACATACTATATAGGATTCCTCCATTTAAAGTATTCAATTCAGTGACTTTCAGTATATTCACAGAATTGTACAACCACCAACACAATCAATTTTAGAACATTTTCATTACCCTCCAAAGCAACCATGCTTCCGTTAGCTGTCACCTTCCAATTCCCAGCCCCTGGTAAACACTAATCTACTTTCTGTTTCTATGGATTTACCAATTTGGGGCATTTCATATAAATGGAATCGTACAATATGTGACCTTTTGTGTCTGGCTTCTTTCACTTAGCTTGATGTTTTCAAGGCTCATCCGTGTCATAGCATGTATATGTGCTTCATTTCTTTTTATGGTGGAATAATAGTCTATTGTATGGCTTTACCACAGTTTGTTTATATACTCATGTTGAAGGACATTTGGGTGGTTTTTGTCTTTTGACTATCATGAATAATGCTTCTGTGACTATTCATGTTCAAAATTTTTTGTATACACACATTTTCATTTCTTTGAGGTCTGAATCTAAGAGTGGAATTTCTGGCTCTTGTGGTAACTATGTTTAGCCTTTGAAGATCTTGCCATACTGTTTTTCACAAAGGATACACCATTTTACATTTCTACTAGTAATACATGAGAATTCTAATTTCTGCATATCCTTGCTATTTCCCTACATCCAATTTCTCTACATCCTTGTTATTGTCCATTTAAAAAAAAAATTGTAGTCATCCTAGTGGATGTGATTGATATCTGATCATGGTTTTGATTTGCATTTCCCTAATGATTAGTGATGTTGAGCATTTTTTCATGTGCTTAGTAGCCATTGTATATCTTTTTGAACAAATATCAATTCAAGGCTTTGTCCATTTTTGAATTGGGTTGTTATTTTGTTTTGGAGTTGTAGTTTTTTATGTATTCTGGATATTAATCCCTCATCTGACATGATTTATTAATATTTTCTCCCATTCTGTGGGTTGCCTTTTTTATTATCTATCAAGTGTCCTTTGATGCAAAAAATTTTTAAATTTTGATAACATCCAATTTACCTATTTTTTCTTTAGGTGTCACATGTAAGAATGTGTTGTCTAATCCAAAGGTACTCAGATATTCATTTATATTTCCTTCTAAGAGTTCTATAGTTGAACTCTTACATTTAGGTCTTTGATCCATTTTGACTTAGTTTTTGTATATGGTGTGAGGAGGCAATGGTCCAATTTCAGTCTTTTGCATGTGGATATCCAGTTGTCCCAGCATCTTTTGTTGAAGAGATTAGTCTTTCCCCATTGATTTGTATTGGCAACCTTGTCAAAAACCAGTTGACCATAAATGTATGGGTTATTTCTGTATTCTAAATTCTATTCCATTGATCTATTTGTTGTCCTTATGCCAGTAACACACTGTTTTGATTATTATACTTTTGTAGTAAATTTTGAAATTGGGAAGTGTTTTTCCTCCAGCTTCATTCTTCATTTTCAAGATAGTTTTCACTCATGGATCCCTTGGATTTCCACATTAATTTTAAGATTAGTTGGTTCATTTCTGCAAGACTGATTAATTTTGCATTGCTCTTTACTATTTGTCAAGGATATCCACATTCATCTACTCCTTTAACAAATATTGACTAAGCACCTACTACATGCAAGGCACTGTGTCAGGTGCTTAGGGACACCATGGTGAGGAAAGACAGGCATAGTTCTTGCCTTCAGGTCCCTAAGGGTCTAGTGGAAGAGGCAGACATTAATCAAATAATCACCAAAATAAATTGAAACTGACTAACAAATAATTGATGTAGTATCAGGAGATCAAGAAAACCTTTCCTGGTGTATTGAATAAACAATTAGGAAGATGCTTGAAGCTGGAGGGGGATTGATAAGAGTTTTCCAGGCAGCAAGAACACCATATCCAAAGGCTTCATAGCAGGAGGGAGCATGGTGCATTCAAGGAGCTCTAAGGAAGCACATCTGTTGGATCATAGAAAAAGCAGGGAAATTCCAGAAAAACATCTACTTCTGCTTCATTGACTATGCTAAAGCCTTTGCCTGTGTGGATCACAACAAACTGGAAAATTCTTAAAGGGATGGGAATACCAGAGCACCTTACCTGATTCTTGAGAAACCTGTATGCAGGTCAAGAAGTGACAGTTAGAAGTGGACATTGAACAGTAGTCTGGTTCAAAATTGGGAAAGGAGTATGACAAGGCTGTATATTGTCACCCTGTTTATTTAACTTTCTCAGAGTACATCATGTGAAATGCCAGGCTGGATGACTCACAAACTGGAATCAAGATTGCTGGGAGAAACATCAACAACCTCAGATATGCAGATAATACCACTCTAATGGCAGCAATGAAGAACTAAAGAGCCTCTTGATGAGGGTGAAAGAGGAGAGTGAAAAAGCTTGCTTAAAACTCAACATTCAAAAAACTAAGATCATAGAATGCATCTCATCACTTATGGAAAATAAATGGGGATAAAAGTGGAAGCAGTGACAGATTTTATTTTCCTGGGCTCCAAAATCATTGTGGATGGTGACTGCAGCCATGAAAAAAGACATTTGCCTCTTGGAAGGAAAGCTATGAGAAACATGGACAGCCTATTAAAAAGCAGAGACATCTCTTTGCCAACAAAGGTCTGTATTGTCAAAGCTATGGTTTCTCCAGTAGTCATGTATAGATGTTAGAGTTGAACCATAAAGAAAGCTGAAGAATTGATGTTTTCAAACTGTGGTGCTGAAGAAGACTCTTGGGAGTCCCTTGGACTACAAGGAGATCATAAGAGTTAGCCCTAAAGGAAATCAACCCTGAATATTCACTGGAAGGACAGATGCTGAAGCTGAAGCTCTAATACTTTGGCCACCTAATGCGAAGAGCTGACTCGATGGAAAAGGCCCTGATGCTGGGAAAGATTGAAGGCAGGAAGAGAAGGGGACAACAGAGGATGAGATGGTTGGATGGCATCACAAGCATGAGTTTGAGCAAACTCTGGGAGATGGTGAAGGACAGGAAAGCCTGGCGTGCAGCAGTCCATGGGGTCGCAAATAGTTGGAAACAACTTAGTGACTGAACAAACAAAAAACAAAAAGAAGTGAATGTGTCGAGGCACAAGGGAATAAGAGAAAGAGCAGCACTAGATGAAGAAAAGCTGCCTGAAGATGACCAGTCCCACAGGGTCTGGAGGGCTGTTGAAGAAGTCCTAAGATTTTATCCTAAAAGCAATAGAAAGCCAATGAAGCAAAGAAGCTACATGATCTGATTTGATTTCAAAACTTTCACTCTTGCTGCTATGCGGAGAACAGACTGAAGGCAGTTGGAGAAAGAGCAGAGCCAGTAAGGAGGGTAATACTGTAGTTCAAGAGAGAAATGATGGGATTTTTCTAAAGGTTTCCCAAACTATGAGGGAAGCTATGGGGACGTCTCTCATAGCTCAGTTGGTAAAGAATCCACCTGCAATGCAGGAGACCCTGGTTTGATTCCTGGGTCGGGAAGATCTTTTGGAGAAGGGATAGGCTACCCACTCTAGTATTTTTGGGCTTCCCTGGTGGCTCAGCTAGTAAAGAATCTGCCTGCAATGCAGGAGACCTGGGTTTGATCCTTGGGTTGGGAAGATCCCTTGGAAAACGGAAAGGCTACCCACTCCAGTATTCTGGCCTGGAGAAGTCCATGGTCTGTATGGTCCATGAAGTTGCAAAGAGTTGGACACAACTAAGCAACTTTAGCTTTCACTTTCCCAAGGGTGGCAGTGGTGACCCTGGGGAGAAAGTGGACAGATTCACAGGTGCAAAAGTAAATGAGGTTATAGAGACGGCCTTCTCTTAGGGAGGCAACAGGATTTTTGGTCTAGGTGACAGTGTTGGGAGGAATGGTCTGCATCAAGATAACACTGGAGCATGAGCAGCTTCAGGGAAGGCAGAAGCAGTGTTACTGAGTTTGAGGTGACTTGAAGATGTCATTTATTTGATCCTTACTCCAAATCATCCTTATGAAGAAGGTATAAAACTCTTGTCCTTATTTTGCAGATGAGGAAACTGAGTACCAGGGAAGCTATTATGGCTTGCCTGTCTGGACACCTGTGTGTGTGCACATACTAAATCACTTCAGTCATGTCCAACTCTTTGCAACCCTATGGGCTGTAGCTCACCAGGCTCCTCCATCCATGGGATTCTCCAGGCAAGAATATTGGAGTGGGTTGTCATGCCCTCCTCCAGAGCATCTTCCCAACCCAGGAATTGAGCCTGCATCTCTTATGTCTCCTGCATTGGCAGGCGGGTTCTTTACCACTGGTGCAAGTGGCAAAGCCAGATCAGAATTCCATTACTCTAAGAACAGTCAGTGCTCTTTGTTTTCTCTGATAGCAGAACTGACTCAGTCGAAAGGTCCATCCCAAATAGTTTCAAATAATCAGAGAAAATCAATGTTGCGACTTCTCCTCCCCTCCTTGAACATTTCCCCCACTATAGCAAGCATTTCCCAAACCTCAAAGCCTACACTCCTGAGGAATCCTTGGCCTCCTTTCTACAAACTTTCATCTCCACAGAATTGCTACCAACCCCCCTCCAGGAGTGTTTAGAGCTCCCAAGTCCCTGCTTCCTTGACTCATTTGCAGTCCATGCAGAGTTCTGCACTACCTCCTTTCCCAGTGACAGTCACCCTGTTCAAAAGAACTTCCTGCTTCTCTGCTATTGCATACTGGTCAGAGAGGTGTCCCATAGACTCTGTGGTTCTAGATAAGGATCATCTGTCAGTTGTCAATATATGGAAAGCTGAAATGCTGAAACATTGAGCCAGAAGATAAATGACCAGAAAATTAACAATGATGACAAGTCAAGGTGTACTCAATTTTTTTGTCATGTAAAGTAGAGGAGTGTGAGAAGAAGGCATTGAACAGGTGGCAGGAAAAGGGGTAGAATGAGAAACCAAGAGGAAGGAAAATAAATATGTACATAAATTCAAGGAGAAAATAAAGTGATTAAAGGCATAGGCTGGGGAGGAGACATCCTAGTTTCAAATCAGGGCTCTGACATTTACTAGCTGCATGATGGTAGGCAAGTTACTTATTGACTCTCTAAGTGGAGAGAAGTCCTAACTTTATGGAGTTTGTGTGAGGATTATGGAGAGAGCATGCTTGTGATATACTTGCCATAGTGCCTGGAGTGTGAAGAGCCCTGGATAACTATCAGCTGTTATTTTGTTGGTATAAGCCTTTCCTCATTTCTCCCGCCTCTGCTTCTCCTAGCTATTCCCAGGCAGGTTCACTGTGGCCAACTTGGTTCACCATAGTAACCCCTGAACCAGTCCTGTCTGAGGCAAGGAATATCCCATCAGCTTTAGCAGACCCAGGAGCTGGAGAACCTATGACAACAGCTGGGGTCCCGCATTGGTCTCTGAGTCTTCTTGCTGCCAATTTGATATAAGATTGGGCACCTCTAAGAGTGACCTTGGAGATCCATGTTGCCTCTTAGTTGTTTCCTCTTCCTTCCTCTCCTTCCCCCAACCTTGCCACCCCTACCATGTTGATTCCTACTCCCAAATTCTACACAATCACCCTCCTTTGTACTCCATTGCCGGCCCACCATCCCACCCCAACTGGACCAAGATCCTGTCCTCTATCCTGGTGTAGGTACAGACTGCCTGACTGCTGAGCAGTCTACCCTCTTGACTCACTTCATCCATGTGATGCCCCTTCCTGAGGCACACATAACCAGGTCTGTTCATGGTACCCTCTGAGCACTGTGTCCAGTCAGCCAGCTCCCTTCTCCTTCTAGGCCAATTGTTGAGAGACTCCTTTGTGGTCGCAGATTCCTTTAGGAATCAGCTGAAGCCATAATGCTTTCCCCAGAAATATGCATGACTTCAATGAATCAGTGAGGATAGGCTAAGTTGTGATGAAGTAACAGATACTACAAAATTCTAACTTATGGCAACTATCCAGGGAACTGGGCTCTGTTCATCATAGTCACAGTGATCCAGGCTGGTAGATGTTCCATTTTGGTTTTTTGTTTGTTTGTTGGATTTTTTTTTCTTTTGATCATGCCGTGATGCTTGTGGGATCTTAGTTCCCTGACCAGGGGTTGAACCTATACCCTCAGCAGTGAAGGTGCAGAATCCTAACCACTGGAGCACCAGGGAATTCTCTGGAGGTTTCATTTTGAACATGTGCCTCCATAATTGCTGCAACAGGAAAAAGAGGCTATGATCTGACTTATGTATTTTAAAAGATCGCCTTGAGTGCTGTATAGAGAATGGACTGTAGGGCAGCAAGGATGGAAATAGGGAGACCAGTGAGGAGGCCTGGTCTGGGTCAAAGATGATGGTGACTTGACCCACACTGATGGAAGTAAAGGTGGGGAGAAATGGAGAGATTTGAGTATATTTTGCAGTAAAGCAGAAAAGATTTTTTTAATGGCTTGGATGTGGAAAGTAAGGAGTATGAGAAAGTCAAGACGACTGCTAGGTTTTTGGCTTGAATGTGTGGATAGTTAGATGGTGTCCATTCTTAACTGACATTGAATCTCAGAATCCTTGAGTTTGTCAAGACGTACCTTGTAATAACTGAGAGGAGTCTCAGCTTGGAGTTCTTTTAGGGTGCACCTCCACTGTTTTTTAACTGGCAGGACCTTTTTTGTTTTTCAGGAGAGCTCCTTGATAGTAGATACACATGCCCACAAACACATGCACACCCACATGTTCACAAACATATACACATCCCATGGCACCCACATCACTGTGGCAGCTTTTTCTAGACCTCCTACAATCAGTAGTCCAGGGGTCCCTCAGGGTCTCTAGTGTGTCCTTGACAATATTTTTGTTTCTGATAGGAATCAATGTTTTGCTAATGGTTTTTAATTAAAACACAAAAACAATAGCTGCACCCTCTCAGGGCCTCTTCCTGTTTTACTCTTTGGAGGAGGTCAGCAGCAATGAGATATCTAAGTTGTTAGAAAACCTTTTACGCTGTCAGAGTGGTTTCTAACCTTGGGAAATGTGAAAACCGTAGTGGTTGTACATTTATTACACCACATGTTCATAAGTCCAAAGTAACAACCTGTGGCTAAGGATAATCGCTAACTAAATGCACATCCTGTCACCTGGGCAGCTCATTAGACGGGGAGAGAGGAGTGGAAAACTGAAATAAAAAGAATGAGTCTTGGCGTGGCATTTAAATCCCGTGTGTGCATGCGATTTCCCATAACCTGCTTCACTGAAAGAAATACTATCCTCAGCTTTTTCCTCTCAGAGTTCTTCAAGTTTTCTGTTTTCTTTGCCAGGAATCTTTTGTCCCAGGTGGCAGAGAGGTTTTTCATTTGTGTTTCCATGTTTCAAGGACTCCCACTATATAGAATTTTTCCTCTCACAGAGAGTTCCAGTTTCTCTGTAAGAGAACAGTTTTTCAGACAACTTCTAGAAAAACTGATGCAGTTTTATGAGAAGGTTTCCTCTGCTCATGTGAAGCCCTGCTGCATGCTGAGAACCTGGGCTGCCTTTTTTCGAGACCACTGGACCTATACAAATATGCAGCCATGGTAAATTGGAAGAGCTGGGGGAAAAAAAAAAAAAGAAAGAAAGAAAGCCCTGAGCCTTTGGAGTGGGAGCACTGACTCCAAGACCCTAGACTACCAGAGAACTAACCCTGCTGCTGCTGCTACTGCTGCTAAGTCGCTTCAGTCGTGTCCAATTCTGTGGGACCCCATAGACGGCAGCCCACCAGGCTCCCCGTTCCTGGAATTCTCCAGGCAAGAACACTGGAGTGGGTTGCCATTTCCTTCTCCAATGCATGAAAGTGAAAAGTGAAAGTGAAGTCACTCAGTTGTGTCTGACTCTTAGCGACCTCATGGACTGCAGCCTACCAGGCTCCTCCACCCATGGGATTTTCCAGGCAAGAGTACTGGAGTGGGTGAACTAACCCTAGGGAGTATCAAATAGTGAGAACTCACACAAGGAAACCAGTTGAATACAAGACCCGGCATCATCCAACCACCAGTAGCACCCTGTGTAGGATGCCTCATCTAAACCACAAACAAAATAAAAATACAAACCCAATCATCAGCAAACAGGATTACCACCTTACTCAGCCTTGCCCATCAGAGGAAAATCAAACAAACAAACAAACAAAAACTCAGCACAAATCTCACCCTATATGAAGCTTACACAAACCACTGGACCAACCTTAGGAGGGCAGAAACCAAAAGGAAGAAAGAATTCAACCTTGAAGGCTGGGAAAAGGAGACCTCAAACACAATAAATTAAAAAAAATAATGAAAACGCAGAGCAATACTACACAATGAAGGAACAAACTTGAAACACAGAAGTGCAAATAAATGAAGAGGAAATAGGCAAATTTCCTGAAAAAGAATTCAGAATAATGATAGTAAAGATGATCAAAAACCTTGAAAAGAAAATGGAGAAAATCCAAGAATCAATTAACAAAGACATAGAAGAATTAAAGAATAAGCATACAGAGAAAAACAACACAATTACTGAAATTAAAATTAGTCTAGAAGGAATCAATAGCAGAATATCTGAAGCAGAAGAATGAATTAGTGAGCTGGAAGATAAAATGGTGGAAATAACTTCTGAAGAGCAGAATAAAGTAAAAGGAATGAAAAGAACTGAGGATAGTCTCAGGGACCTCTGGAACAATATCAAATGCACCAACATTCGAATTAAGGGGTCCCAGAAGAAGAAGAGAAAAAGAAAGGGTATGAGAAAATTTTTGAAGAGATTATAGTTGAAAATTCCCCCAATATGGAAAAGGAAATAGTCAATCAAGTCCAAGAGGTGCAAAGAGTCCCATACAGGATAAACCCAAGGAGAAACATGCCAAGACACATGCTAATCAAACTAACAAAGACTAAACACAAAGAAAGTATTAAAAACAGCAAGGGAAAAGCAACAAGTAACATACAAGGGAAACCTCATACGTTTAACAGCTGTTCTTTCAGCAGAGACTCCAGAAAGGAATGGCAGGATATATTTAAAGTACTGGAAGGGAAAAATCTACAACCAAGATTACTGTACCTGACAAGGATCTCATTCAAAATTGATGGAGAAATAAAAAGCTTTTCAGACAAGCAAAAGTTAAGAGAATTCAGTACCACCAAACCAGCTTTACAACAAATGTTAAAGGGACTAACAGTCAAGAAATACAAGAGAAGAAAAGGATCTACAAAATCAACCCCAAACAATTAAGAAAATAACAATAAGAACATATATATCAATAATTACTTTAAATGTAAATGGATTAAATGCTCCAACCAAAAGACACAAACTGGCTGAATGGATACAAAAACAAGACCCATATACATGCTGTCTACAAGAAACCCACTTCAGACCTAAAGACACATATAGACTGAAAGTGAGAGGATGGAAAAATACATTCCATGAAATGGGAAGCAAAAGAAAGCTGGAGTAACAATCCTCATATTAAACAAAATACCTTAAAATAAAGAAGATTACAAGAGATAAGGAAGGGCAGTACATAATGATCAAGGGATCAATCCAAGAGGAAGACATAACAATTGTAAATATCTATGCACTCAACATAGGAGCACCTCAGTACATAAGATAAATTAAACACTAGCAGACATAAAAGGAGAAACAGACAGTAACACAAAAATAGAAGGAGACTTTAACACCCCACTCACACCAATGGACAGATCATCAAAACAAAATTAATACGGAAATATAAGTCTTAAATGATACATTAGATGAGATGGATCTCACTGATATCTTCAGGACATTCCATCCAAATGCAGGAGAATACACCTTCTTCTCAAGTGCACATGTAACATTCTCCAGGATAGACCACATCTTGGGTCACAAATCAAACCTCAGTAAATTTAAGAAAATTGAAATCATATCAAGCATCTTCTCCGACCACAATGCTATGAGACTAGATATCAATTATAAGAAAAAAACTGTAAGAAACACAAACACATGGAGATTAAACAACACGTTTCTAAATAACCAACAGGTTACTGAAGAAATCAAAAGGGAAATAAAAAAATTTCTAAGAACATATGACAATGAAAACACAACTCAAAATCTATGGGATGCAGTAAAAGCAGTTCTAAGAGGGAAGTTTATAGCAGTACAATCCTACCTCAAGAAACAAGAAAAACATCGAATAAACAATCTTTACACCTGAAACAACTGGAAAAAGAGGAACAAAAACCCCCAAAATTAGTAGAAGGAGAGAAATCATAAAGATGCAAGCAGAAAGAAATGAAAAAGAATTGAAAGAAACAATAGTAAAGATTGATAAAATTAAAAGCTGGTTCTTTGAAAAGAAAAACAAAATTGACAAACCTTTAGCCAGACTCATCAAGAAAAAAAGAGAGAAGAATTAAATCAACAAAATTAGAAATGAAAAAGGAGAGGTTACAATAGGCAATGCAGAAATACAAAGGATTATAAGAGACTATTAAGAATAACTATATGGCAGTAAAATGGTTAACCTGGAAGAAATGGACAGATTCATAGAAAAGTTCAATCTTCCAAGACTAATCCAGGAAGAAATAGAAATTGTGACCAACCCAATTACCAGCACTGAAATTGAAGCTGTGATCAAAAATCTCCCAAAAAACAAAAGCCCAAGGCCAGATGGCTTCATAGGAGAATTCTATCAAACATTTAGAGAAGGGCTAATGCCTATCCATCTAAAATTTTTTCCAAAACTTGCAGAGGAAGGAACACTTCCAAACTCATTCTATGAGGCCACCATCACCCTGATACCAAAACCAGACAAAGACAACACAAAAAAAGAAAACTACAGGCCAATATCACTGATGAACATAGATGCAAAAATCCTCAACAAAAATTTATCAAACAGAATTCAGCAACACATCAAAAAGTTCATACACCATGATGAAGTTGGATTTGTTCCAAGAATGCAAGTATTCTTCAATATACGCAAATCAATCAATGTGATACACCATATTAACAAATTGAAAGGTAAAAATCATATGATAATCTCAATAGATGCAGAAAAAGCCTTTGACAAAATTCAGCACCCATTTATGATTAAAACTCCTCAAAAAGTGGGCACAGAAGGAAACTACCTCAACATGGTAAAGGCCATATATGCTAAGCCTACAGCAAACATTATTCTCAATGGTGAAAAACTGAAGGCATTCCCCCTAAGATCAGGAACAAGACAAGAGTGTCTGCTTTCACCTCTATTATTCAACATAGTACTGGAAGTCCTAGCTATAGCAATCAGAGAAGAAAAATAAATAAAAGGAATCCAGATTGGAAAAGAAGTAAAGCTCTCACTGTTTGCAGATGGCATGATACTGTACATAGAAAACTCTAAAGATAGTATCAGAAAATTACTAGAGCTAATCAGTGAATTTAGCAAAGTTTCAGGATACAAAATCAATACACAGAAATCACTTGCATTCCTATATACTAACAATGAAAAATCACAAAGAGAAATTAAGGAATCAATCCCATTCACCACTGCAGCAAAAAGAATTAAGTATCTAGGAATAAACTTACCTAAGGAACAAAAGAACTGTATACAGAAAAGTATAAGACACTGATATAAGAAATCAAAGATGATATAAACAGATGGAGAGATATTCCATGTTCCTGGGTAGGAAGAATCCAGATTGTGAAAATGACAATACTATCAAATGCAATCTACAGATTCAGTGCAATCCCTATCAAATTACCAATGGCATTTTTCACAGAACTAGGACAAAAAATTTCACAATTCATATGGAAACACAAAAGACCCTGAATAGCCAAAGCAGTCTTGAGAGAGAAGAATGGAGCTACAGGAATCAAGCTTCCTGACTTCAGATTATACTATAAAGCTATAGTCATCAAGACAGTATGGTACTGGCATGAACACAGAAATATAGACCAATGGAACAAGATAGAAAGCCCAGAAATAAACCCATGCACCTATGGGTACCTTATTTTTGACAAAGGAGGCAAGAATATACAATGGGGTAAAGACAGCCTCTTCAATAAATGGTGCTAGGAAAACTGGACAGCTACATGTAAAAGAATGAAATTAGAACACTTCCTAACACCATACACAAAGATAAACTCAAAATGGATTAAAGACCTAAATGTAAGACCAGAAACTTAACTCTTAGAGGAAAACATATGCAGAACACTTGATGAGATAAATTGAAGCAAGATCCTCTGTGACCCATCTCCTAGAGGAATGGAAATAAAAACAAAAGTAAACAAATGGGACCTGGTTAAACTTAAAAGCTTTTGCAGAGCAAAGGAAACTCTAAGCAAGGTGAAAAGACAACCCTCAGAATGGGAGAAAATAATAGCAAATGTAACAACTGACAAAGGATTGATTTCCAAAATACAACTCTATACCAGAAAAACAAAGAACCCAATCAAAAAGTGGGAAAAAGACTTAAACAGACATTTCTCCAAAGAAGACATACAGATGGCTAACAAACACATGAAAAGACGCTCAACATTGCTCATCATTAGAGAAATGCAAATCAAAATCACAATGAGATCACCTCACACCAGTTAGAATGGCCATCATCAAAAATTCTACAAAGAATAAATGCTGGAGAGAGTGTGGAGAAAAGGGAACACTCGTGCACTATTGGTGGGAATGTCAACTGATACAGCCCTTATGGAAGACAGTATGGAGATTCCTTAAAAAACTGGGAATAAAACCACCATATGACCCAGCAATCCCACTCCTAGGCATATACCCTGAGGAAACCAAAATTTAAAAAACACATGTAGCCCATTGTTCATTGCAGCACTATTTACAATAGCTAGAACATGGAAGCAACCTAGATGTCCATCGACAGATGAATGGATAAAGAAGTTGTGGTACATATACACAATGGAATATTACTCAGCCATAAAAAAGGAATGCATTTGAGTCAGTTCTGATGAGGTGGATGAGCCTAGAACCTATTATACAGAGTGAAGTGAGTCAAAAAGAGAAAAATAAATATATTCTAACGTACATATACGGAATCTAGAAAAATGGTACTGAAGATTTTATTTACAGGGCAACAATGGAGAAGCAGACATAGAGAATAGACTTATGGACATGGTGAGAGGGCAGGAGAGGGTGAGAAGTATGGAAAGAGTAACATGGAAAATAGATAGCCAACAAGATCTACAACACAAGATAGTAACATGTGTAAAATAGATAGCCAACAAGAATTTGCTGTATGGCTCAGGAAACTCAAACAGGGGTTCTGTATCAACCTGGAGGAATGGGATGGGGAGGGAGATGTGAGAGAGATTCAAAAGGGAGGAGATATAAGTATACCTGTGGCTGATTCATGTTGAGGTTTGACAGAAAACAAAATTCTGTAAAGCAAATATTTTTCAATAAAAAATAAAAAACAAAACAAGAAAAACAAGAATGAGTCTTGGCCATTGACCGGTTGGTTCCAGGCAGGACTGAATCTGACTGAGGATCACCTCTCAGCTCAGTGTTTCCAGGGCCTGAGGTGGGAGTTTGCATCAGTGAGGCCAGTGGATCCTAATAGGCTCAATGCAGATGCTGGTTGCCTAAATTTTTCTTGGAAAAGACCAACAGGGCAGTCATTCAGCCTATGTGCTTGAGGGGCAGTAGACCAAAAGGATGGCCTGAGGCAGGGAGGAGTGAGCCTTAGCCTTACAACCCCACTGGAAGCAGTTTCTTTGCTACAAAAAGTCAAGGGCATTTGTGAGAGGCCAGAGGCTTCACATAATTAAAAACCAGAGTTCTGTGGAGGCGAGTGAATCTGTCTCTTGCCTGGAAGAGGGAGAAATGTGTGATGTGCCTCTCTTCCTTCCTACCACCATTGTCTGTGTCCCACGTGGAAATTCTGAAAGCCAAGTGTTTTACAGAGGTAAAGACATTTTGGTTACATACAACTTCTATGAGATAGGTATCACTACCCCATTTTACAGAGGGAAAAATGCAGATAGAGAAAAATACAGAGAGAGGAATTGATTTGCCTGGGGCCACATAGGGCTTCTCTTGTGGCTCAGCTGGTAAAGACTCCACATAGCTACCAAGTGGCTGAGCTGAGCTTTGAATCTGGGTTTCCCAGCTCTGGATAACACGATGATGCTTATTCCTGGGCATGGTGAGAGGCCACTGTGCTCCCAAAGTCTAGAGATAGGAGTAGGAGGCCTGGCTCCCTCCCTGCTCTGCACTGACCACTTGTCAGTCAGCTTGGGGCCTAAGGTGGCCTTCAGGGTCCTTTCCAGCCCTAGGACTCAACAACTGTCTAAATCCCCAGACCTGTGTCCCATCTAGAAATGTAGGCAGTGGATCAGCAGATGACCTCTAAGAGGCTTGCCAGCCCCGACATTCTATAGACTTGGAATGGGCAAAGAGCCCAATAGTTTTCAATGTGTGATCCATTGAGCCTTCGAGAGTCCCTCAGACTCTGGGGCTGCCATGAGTGGTTCTCATCCTGTCTTTTATATTGGAGAGCTACAGGTGATTTTGTTTGCAAAAAAGGATGATGTTCCTAAAAACAAACAAACAAAAATAAGTAAAATAGAACATTTAAAGTCCCTGAACTAGACAATAAATGAGAGACAAGTTTGAATGAAGGTAGCCACCAGTAGTGAGAATGGTGATGGTGGTGTGTGTGTGGTAGTGGAAGGGGTGGGGGTAGTTTGGACTGAGAGAAGAAAAAGAAGAATTTAAAATGAGAAAAAATAAGATTAGAGCTTTAGTACAAGTCAGTTGCTATTTTGAAAAAGGGAGAGTATATATGTATAACTGAGTCACTTTGCTGTACAGTAGAGGTTAACACAACACTGTAAATTAACTATAAAATTTCCAGTGTTTTTCTGCTTGCAGCCTCATTATAGAATACTTATAGCAGTTCCTTGAGTTCTAAGTATGATTGTTCCTATTTTGAAGATGAAGACGTTGAGACTCAGAGAGACAAAATGACTTATCCAAGATCATATAACAAGTAAGTTGTGTTGCTGGAATTCAAACCCAGCTCTGTTTGACCTCAAAACACACTCTGTTTGTTAGGAGCTCCCTCCCAATACGAGGGTTGATGAGTTACAGATCTGTGTGTACTAGGGACACCCAGCACCTTCCCTTGGTAGGAGTCAGAGACCTGAAAGTGCCTAGGGAGAACCAGGAAGCAGAACTCATGTTCTTAGTGATTTAAGGGACTTGAGAGAGGGGGCTGCAGCCAGGAGTAGAAAAGCAGGAGAAGAGAAATCTGCAGTTCTGCAGGGCTGGAGAGTCAGAGCTAGGCTAAGAAGGGCCTGGATCTGGTCCTGGACCTAAGGATTTAGAACCTCATAGGACCTGTGTCCTTAACTGGATCAGGTTTAGTTTAGACTCTTGGGCTATGCTATGTATTTTGGAATTGCTGGTTGCATTCCAAGATCATCACACTTGTGGTAAAGTATTTTACCCTAAATTTATCAATTTACTAATATAACAAACATCAAGAACCGACTTCTCAAATAATGATCTAGAATATTGCTAATAACATATTACCAATGTGCTAAGTATTTTTGTGGTCGTCATTTTGCTAAATAATTGTCTTTCTTTTCAGTCCAGTGGTTATGGTTTCCTTTCCTTGATAATGACAAACCCTAAAGGGAAGATTTAGCTTATGTACCAGCCAGGACGAGCTAGGTTCTGCCACAGTAACATACAACTCAGAATCTTAGTGGCTCCTAACAACACAGGCCAATTCTGGGCTCTTACTACATGTCTATGACAAAATGTTTCAGCCCGGAAGTGACATATTTTAATTCTGTGCCATGGACAGAACTCTTCATATGGATCTACCAAACTGTAATTGGCTATCTTACCTTGTACCCCAAAGGCAAAGAGCTGAGAATATTTAGAGAATAGTACTTAAAGACCATCACAGCCCACTTGCCCACTGTGATATAGCACGACATGACCTGCTTCTATCTGAGAAAGTTCTGGAAGAAAGGGATTACATGAGACAGGGTTGAGGAAGCCCACCTGAGTTTCAGGTATCTCTGCTTCCCTTTAAATGATACTGGTAAGGCAAGCTGCTCCATTCTGCACCCATTTCCCAACCAGAGCACTTTTCTCCTTGGAAGTTCCCATTCCTTTCTATGTTTCCTTCTGTCAGTGTTCCATTGGCTCAAAGCCCAACAGGGCATTTGACTGTACAATCTGACTGGCATCTCACATGAGGTCTCACTTTGGCTTCTCCTCCCATGCATGATGCCTGAGATAATCAAGGCACTGCAGCTACCTCCCCTGGAATGACACTTGAGTTGCCTGTGGTGGGACTGGATGTTGTACAGAGTGGGGCGGGGAGGAGAGATGGGCTGCATGAGTCATCATTGTTATTTCCGTTGCATTCCCATCGATCTCACAAGGCTATTAAAAGAGTCAGTAACTAACACATAGCTAGATTCCAGTTCTAAAAGCCAAGGGATAACTGAAATTCATAATGCAAAGCAAGTACAGGAAATGGAGTGAAGGGAGAACATTTCCCTACCCCTGGGAAGGAAGATATGGCCTGATAGCCCAGGGCACATACCCTTAGCCTCTGAGCACAGGACCTGTGTCAGGAAGCTGGCCCCAGGCCTCAGCCTCCTACGGGTGCTTCTGCATACCACTGTGTGTTGCCTGGAGAAAGGCAAAGGAAGAGAGAAGCCTGGTGTGGCTTATACATGCATGGCATTCACCAGACTGTGCCAAGCTTTGGTGGGGAACAGAGGTGATCAAGACAAAGTCCTGGTCTTACAAAACTTATGTCTATTA
This sequence comes from Bos javanicus, assembly GCF_032452875.1. NCBI lineage: Eukaryota > Metazoa > Chordata > Mammalia > Artiodactyla > Bovidae > Bos > Bos javanicus. Next base: position 80,633,629 of record NC_083897.1, on the reverse strand, counting down.
GGGGAAGAAAATGATTAAACAGATAATATAGGGCACGAGAGATGCTCTGATCAGGGTGGGTACAAGGTAATAAAGGAGTGGGACCTGACGAGTCACGGTAAGCTTCCTAGAGGAGTAGTCCCTCAGCTAAACAAAGAACAGAAGGATAAGTAGGTGTTATCCAGGTGAAGGCAGGTGAGAAGGAAGAAAGTTAGGAGGTAGAGAGGAGCAGGAAGATACAAGCTTAGAGATGCAGGCAGAGGCTGGATCATGAAGGACCATGGATAACATGTGAAGGATCTTGGCCATTATCCCAAGGGCAGTGGGGAGCTATGGAATGGTTTGCCATTTGGACCAGAATTGCCTTTCAGAAGCATCACTATGGAAGCAGCGTGGAAGATGGATTGGGAAGATGTGATACTGGTGGTTGAGAATCCAGGTGAAAAGTGATGGTGACCTAGTTAAGATAGTTGTAATGGGACCGGAGAGAGATGGATGGATCTGAGGCACATTTAGAAGGGAGATAGATTATCTGAATAAACATATATGGACAGTAAAAAAAAAAAAGGTCAGGACAACTGGATAGCAGTGATAAGAGTATAGGGTGATAGTTAACAGCAGTGATTCTGAAGCAGACTGCCACTGATTAGCTGTGTGACCTTGCACAAATTCCTTAACCTCTCTGTGCTTCAGTCTCCTTACCTGTATAATGAGATTATTAATATTATCCTTCTTAAAACAATTAAGTGAAACAGTATATAAAGTGCTTTGAACTTTATCTGGAGCATGAGAAGTGTTCAGTAAATATTAGCTATTATTACAGGCAACGTGGAGGAGGAATAGGCTTCAAAGGAATGATGAGTTCAGTTTTGGGCATACCAACTCTAGCTTGCCTGTGAGACACTCAAGTGAAAATTGGACATATGAATCTGCAGCTCAGGAGCTATAAATATATATTTCTAGAAATATTTGGCTAGAAATTATTTATTTGAGACCCATCAGCTCATTGAAACCTTGGGGGATTATGCAGGGAGAAATCATAGGTAAGAAAAGAAGGCCTAGGAGTGAGCCCTGAACACTCTCAAAATTTGTGGAATGGGTAGGGATTTAAAGAGACCAATGCAGAGGCTGAGCAGCAGCCAGAGAAGCAGGAGAAAAGCCAGGGCAGGGCACAGCATCTCAGAAGCCAAAATAAGAGAATGTTTCAAGATGGTGGCTGTGGCCAATGGTGATGATGCTTTGGAGAGGCTGATATAAGAGAAGATCTGAGAAACTACAATGGTATTTCACCACGAGGAGGTGGTTGGTGACAAGTTTCAGTGGAGCAGTGGGACTGGATGTCAGATTACACTGACTGGAAGAGTGGGAGTGAGGAAATGGAGATAGCAAGTGTAGACAGCTCCTTCCAGAAGTTTTATCTGTGAAAAGGAAGTATGAGCAGATAACTTGAGGGCTATGGGTGTAGAGAGGGTATACTTCAGTGCTCAAGGGGAGAAGGCCAGTAGTAGAGATGGGAGATACAGGTGGGAAGGGGAATGATTGACAATTGAGGTTCCTGAGATGGTTGGTGGGAGGAGATGGAATGCAGGGCACAAGTGGGGTCAGTCTCAGGCAGGAGGAATTGGAGAGGAAAGGAGGAAGCATGGACGTGGTGAGTGAGCTCGTAGATTTCCTTATGGAATATTACTGCCTGTGGCTTCTCTTTTTCTGTGAAGTTGAGTGAGGCAGATATGACAGGACTAGAAGTTTGTGGATGAAAGTGGAGGCCATGGTGCTCAGAGAGCCACTGGAGAGAATAGAAGGAAGGGAGAACCCAACAGAGGCTCAAAGAAAGGTTGCCCAGTCATACTGAGTGCCCAGGGGTAGTCGAGACCATGAACTTATTATGCTTCCCACGTGCAAAGCTGGGCTGTTTTCTCCAAGCAGCACTTAGTGGTCCTAGGATAGGAAGAGAAAGGGTAGATCATTGGATTGCTTCGAGGCTTGGAAATTTGCAAGATGGATATGATGGATGGACAATGGTGTCAGAAAGGTAAGGACATTGGCGAGAGAATTTTAAATGACTGACTTGTAATTCCCATGCTCTTTGATTCAGAAGCTCCTGTTCTTACTGCAGCAATAATTTCCCTCTACCCTTACTCTGTTTCATAGCTTCTGTTTCACTCAAGGCTCTTACACTGCCTCGTGGCTTCTGCCTCAGGTCGCTCTCTCTCTCAGTCCATGTGTCTGCTTCTGCTCCCATTATTGACTGAGGACCCTGTCCTTGTCTCATGTCCAGATTCCACAGGAGAGACAATCTGAGTGATTCTATTAGTCACTATCTTCCATATTTGGCAGATAGTTCAGGCTACCTTCTAGGCTGCTGGCCAACTTTTTCTGCTCTGATTCAAGGATCTGTGTTTGGTCCAGCCAGTGGTATCTAATGTCAACATTCTTCTGAAGATTTTGTGGGTAAGACAGGCAGAATGGCTAAGGATTTGGGCTCTGGAACCAGAATTCCAAGGACTGTATAGTCCATGGGGTCGCAAAGACTTGGACACAACCAAGCAACTTTCACTGGAACCAGATGCCTAGGCTTAAATCCAGGCCTTCTCACTTACTGGGACACCTTGAGCAATTCACCTCTCTGATTCCCAGTTTCCTTATTTCTTAAATGAGTTCAGTCCGAGTACTTGCCTCATGAGTTCTTTGTAAAAATGAAATAATACATGAAAAGCACCCAGCACAGTACCTGGCATATAGTTATTTTCCTAGAAACATTTCTTCTTTGTCTTATTGTTGTTATTACTTTACCATGAAGGCAGGGACTCAGAGTCTGATAGATTTTAGACACTAGGGGAGGTGAGATTTGAACGCCACCAGAATTGAATGAACACAGTATTTTTTCCTTCATTCCGGCTCTTTGCCATTTTCTGGTCTCCTGACCTTCCCTCAGGGAATGTTTGTCACCCTGTGATCTCTAAAGGCCCAAAGCTTTCAGACTCCTGAGTCTGCCGTGAGCTGAGCACTGAGCTGCTGGGTCTGCTCATCATCAGCCTGGGAGGAATCCTGGCAGCCTGACCTCTCCAGTTCAGTCCTTGGTTTCTATGAGTCATGCTCCTCTTATGCTAAGCCCAGCTCAGATTTGGAAGGGGGCTAGGGGAGTGGGGGTGGAGTGAGGGGAAGAAAGGGAGGAGGAAGGCAGCAACATAGCCTCTTTATGGGTTTGTTTGTTAGCTCAAGTTATAGGAATCTTTCCTTCTGATGAGGGGATTTGAGGCCCCTCTCTGATCAGACTGCTGTTGAGGAGAGCCTTCACCTGGTTCATGTGGCCGGAGATGCCTGCTGAGTAAGCAGCCTCCCCAGGCATCCTGACAGTCAGGACCTTGCTTCTCCATTCTCTCCCCTACAGCTTGACCCAGATGGCTAGAGATTTTTTTCCAAGAAAAGAATGCAAATTGCCGATGTGAGAGAAAGGGATGGATTCAAGAGGCCCATTGCACAGAGATTAGGCTCTTAGAAATGCCCCCACCCTCCTGAAACAGGTCCCTGATGACTTGTGTCTGAGCTAGTGTTTTCCCAAGGATGGTGAGCAGGCCACTGGTGGTACATAAAATACTTTCAGGTGGTATATAACTTCAATAGCCATGGATTTCTTTTAATGTGTTTTAGAAAAATATAATTAGCACATAAAAATTGGTGCTTTCAAGCATATTATTGCTTAGAACCATGCTGAAGTTTTAAAAAAGAAAGTTTATTTAAAGCAAAATATTAAGATAATAGTATAGGTGTTAAGCATGTGGCAGAAGTCATGAAAGTAGTATATAGAAGACTGAAGTTCGGGGAACAGTGGTCTTGACCAGATCATGTTGCTTTTTATGCTGCCTCTTCTGCCCCTGCACCCCAATTTGGGGCTTCTGCCTTGGGAATTGTCTAATAGACATATTAATCTGCCTAATCAACTGTCATCTCAACAGATCAAAGTCAAATCTCATCTCCTTTCCTGAACTTCCTGGTCTCTGTTGAGAGTTCTTGTGTTCTCTCTCTCTCTCTCTCTCTCTCTCTCTCTCTCTGGATAGTGGATGGAGATATCTGACTCCACTCTCTTCCTTTTACATGTTCAATTACTGACCAAGTCCTATTCTCCTTTCAGACTAACTCTTGCACTGGGTCCCTTTCAACTGTTACCAACCATTTGAGTGTACCAGCCTCAGTCTACACCACACCATCCAATCTATCTTCCTCCAGCATAACTTTTGCCGTGAATTTCAGCCAGATTGGTTCTGTAGTGAGTATTAGAACATGGCCAGACTCATAAATGAACAGTTCTCAGTCCTCGGAATATAGCCTCAGCTTAAGATCTGCTCAGATCTCCCATTTCCTTTCTAGGGTCCACGCAGGTCTTTCCTGTTCTTCAGATATTCTGTGCTTATTTCTAGTTCTGGCCCTTTCCTATATACCTTGACTAAATTAGTTTCCTGAATCCTTTCTATTTGGTCACTTACTTATATTTCACATAGTGCTATTTGTGAGGGGTGTGTGTGTGTGTGTGTGTGTGTCTCCCTAAGTAGACTCAGCTTTCTGAGGTAAAGGAGTGTATTTTCCATTTCTTTGGTAACCTCATTGATGCTTAAAAAAGTGCTGGGTGCATGGTAGGTACAGTTGGGTATGCTTTGGGATGCAGGTAACAGAAAACCCAACCTATCGTGGCTTAAACAAATAGAAGTTTATTTTTTTCACATAATAAAAAATTTAGAGGCAAGTGTTTGTCTGCTCCACAATCCATAGTGAATTGGCTTTCACCCTTGTTGCCTCATGGTCACAAAATGACTGCTGCATCTCTGGGTATCACATTTGCATTCTAGCAGGAAGAAGGAGGAAGGAGCAAAGCCCTCCTCCTCAGGTGATTTTGTCCTGTTATTCAGGACGAGGAGACTTTCCCAGGAGACTGATCTCATTAGCCAGAACTGTGTCATGTGCTCACTCTTAGACTGATAATTGGTTTAGACCACTTATAATTCAAACCTGGGGCTGGAACTGGCAAAGATCCTTTCATATCTGGATCTTTACCAGCTACCTGAACAAATTGAAGTTCTGTTAGCAAGTACAAAGGAGAGGGGAGTGGCTGTTAGGCAACTGTCAGTATCTACCAATAAATTCAACAAAGACTAGTTTAGAGAAACAAGTAGCCTGCTCCAATTTTGATGTGGAAGACCTGAGACCAAGAGATTTCCAGAGCGAGCCATTTTCTCAGTGCCCACACAGTTGCACCTAAGGGTCCTCGTCTCTCATTTGAAAGGTCAGGTGGATTATATGGGCCCTCTCAATTTGGCTTTTTCTTAGCTGAAAGGAAGACTCTGGTGGAGTATGGTAAGGTCTCATTCTGTTACTGCCATGCAAGTAGTTTCTCCCTGTGGCTCTACTTCAAGGCTTGAGGTGGGAGTGAATGGTAGGCCTGTTTCTCCATGGCGGAAATCATTCCTGCCTTTGGATCTTTGATTTTCTTATATGGTTTCTGAAGTAGTTCTGAAATTGAATTCACTTCCAGAGAAAAAATATCCAGAAGAAGAAATTTCCAAAAGTAAGTTATACAAAGCACTATTAATTACTTGTTATTTATTATAGCAACAAATAGAAATGACCCAAATAGCCAATTATAGAGATTTGGCTAAGCAGACTGAGTTTTTTATTTTAGTACATTCGGCTATGATATGGTCATGAAATCTGACAACTTCTGAACTCTGCTGTTATGAGAAAATATTTGTAGAGAATAATGCTAAGTGAAAAAGCAAAATAGTAGGTACATAATTATTGGACAAAATGCACATGTGACATGTATCAGAGGACAACTTTCTGATTTTGAGTCAAAGGGGCATTGGGCAACCAATGCATATTTATTGAATGTCAACACTGAGGCAGTTGAGGGTCAATTGGAAGTTCCAGTTCAGCTGGAGTTTAGAAGTGGGAGATGGGGTATCCGAAACTATTCCCTTTTTTCACCATAAAGACTTTCACCAAGAAAGCTTGAGATGGAGCTTGAACTAGGCTTTTCTCTGCTAGACAGAGCAGACTACACTCAGAGTTGGGAGAGTACTCCACAGCCTCTGCATGTCCACCTCACTGCAGAGAAGATCCCTTTCTTTTATCTCACAGCTGACAAAGCATTTTCATGTCTCATTCCCATTCCAGAAGAGTGTGCATTACTGTGTGGGGACCCAGTGTGAGTTCCTTCGTGAGGTTTCTTGGCACAGGCTGTGTGCCCCTCCCCATCATCCAAAGTTTACACTATAAATATCTGGATGGGGTGAAAAGCGAAGCCAGACCTCCAACCTGGGGCTGGTCCACTGGAGGCTGAGCCAAGGGTGTGTTGTTGATACAGAAGATAGTTCTCTCCCAAGAGTTTACTGAAGGGGATTATTTTTGCTGGGTCAGGTTTTCCAGCTTTATTCAAGAGACTGAAGACAGGCGGGGGAAGCAGGATGGGTGTGGATATGGGCTAGCAGGGAGGAGAGACTTGTTTTTCTCTCTTCTTCTGACCAGTAATCCAATAATAGCTGCCATTTATTGAGTTCTTACTCTGTGTTGTGTGCTGTATGTATGTTATCTCATTAATCCTCATAACAGCTTGGCAAAATATCACCCTCCCATTTTACAGCTGAGGAAACAGGCTCAGAGAGAACCTACCCAAGGTCACTTACCTAGGGAATGGTGAAGTCAGGATTTTCTCAACAAAAATGTATTGAACCACCAGCTCTATGACAATCCCTGTGCTGTATGCTAGACATACAGCTGTGAACAAGAGCAGGTCGCTGCTTTCAGCAACTTCAGCAGCCATGGGAGTATGTGTTACAGACAAGTAAGCAGGCAGGGATAGAACAGGGTGGCACATACTGTGATGGAGAAGAAATTGATGCTATGGGAGCACAGAGGAGGGGCATCCCTCACAGCCATGGGCAGGAGGTGGGGAGGTAACAAAGGCTTTCCAGAGGAAGTAATGACTGCTCTGGATCTGGAGGAGGAGCAGGAGTCAGCCTAGTGAAAGCCATGGTAGGAAAAAAGTGATCCAATAGAAAGCATAGCTTTGAAAAGGGCCTGATCAAGAGAGAACACAGTGCTTTGAGAAGCCATTGAGCATGGATGAGTATGGCTGGAGCAGGCTGAGAGATGAGATCCAGGAGCTAGGCAGGGACTATGTGGTAGAGTGCCCTGGGAGCCACGGAGAGGAGTTTGGATTTCACTCTAGGAGTGATGAGGAGTCTGCAGAGGGCTTTGTGCTGGAGAGTAATGAGATCTGATTGGCATTCCCTCTGGCTCAGTCTGGTCACTGGTGTGGAGAATAGTTTATAAGGGATCAAGAGTGGAAGTGGGCATATCACAATGGTGACTTAGCTTGGGGTGGGAGAACCAAGGAAGACAGATTTGGGGCTTATGTCTCAGGTAGAGCTAATAGCACTTCCTGGTGGATTTGAAGTAGGAGGAGAGAAGGAGGGAGGAGTCAAGTCAAGGTCAGTTAGGCTCCATAGACCTCAGCTTTTCTTCTCTTCCCAAAGAGGCTGAAGTTGAGAGCTTCCTACAGCCAAACTTGAGGTCTGGCATCTTGGAACTCTCTGGGAAACAAACGTGTTCTTGCTTGCCATTGAGCCAATGGGACAGGAGAGAGAATTTAATTATTTAAGTGAACACCTTATATACTTATATACCTTATTTGCCCAGCACTGCTTAAGTGCTTTAGAAATATTTGCTTATTTAGTTCTCATTGTTGTTGTTTTAGTCACTAAGTCATGTTTGACTCTTTGCGACCCCACGGACTGCATAACTCTCATAACAACTGTTTTTTATTGTCTCAGTTTTCCAGATATGGAAACTGGGGCACAGAGAGACAAATAACTGGACCAAGGTCATACAGCTTTAGGTTAGTGGCAGAGCTGGGATTCAAACTCAAGTAGCCTCACTCTGGGGTTCTCTGCTGCCTCTTCTGTGGAGTCATTCATTCATTTATTTGTTCACACATTCACTATTTTCCTCAGGAATTACTGAGGGTATTATATGTGCTAGAAACCAGACCCAGTCTCTCCTCAGGGAGCTCACAGTCCCATGGAGGAAGCAGATAATAGCCAAATAATTACAGACAAATGTATGCACGCTAGGGGAGCCTATATAATAGGGGATTTGACAGGGAAGTCAGAGAAGGCTTCTCTGAGGGAGATGAGATGAAATATGAAGAATGAATAGGAGTTAATTAGGCAAACAAGGGAAGGAACAGACAGAAGAAAGAGCATATGCAAAGAGTCTGTGGTGGAAGGGAACACAGTGTATTCAGGTGGCTGGGGGAATGAGAGGCACACATGTGAGGGAGACCTGAAGCCCTCACACAGGCGAGGCCTGCAGGCCTCTTTTAGTCTTGCCCTTGAACGTTTCCAAGCAGGGGATGACATATTCACATTATGAACTGATCCCTCTGATCACTGTAGCTTCAGTGCTGTGATTGCTTTGGAGGAGGCCAGTCCAAGGGTAATTGCCACAGTCCAGTGGAGAGATCTAGAGTGGTGGTTTAGACTTAGGTGATAACTTGGGGGCCACAGAATGATTCCAGAGCTACTGAGGAAGAAAAATCAATAGAATCTGGTGACAGACTGAGTGTGAGGATTAAAGAGATAGAGAAGGAGACGTCCAGAAAGGCTCCCAGTGATCTGTCTTGCACATCCATGTAGATAGAGGGTTATATTCTGGAGAACCCAGAAAATGGGGTTTTGTGAGGAATGATCACACCTTCGGTTTGGGGCATGTTAATTTTGAGTTGCCATTGAACCATCCAAGAGTAGGGAGCAAGTAAGCAGCAGGCTATTCAGCTATGTGGACTTAGAGTTTAGAGGAGAGGGCTGACTGGATTCAGAGGTGTTCTGGAGCTGGCTCTCATTAGCTCTTGCAAGCCGGTTGTTTAAATATTGAGCAATTTTGCAAGCTGGTTATCAAACCATTGGTTACTTCAGATCGGTTATAATGAAAGTGTTTATAGCAAGGAAGGAAGTTGGCAAATGCTACATGTTAGTCCCCTCCCCTACTCCTGTCCCAACTAGTTTAGCAGAACACCAATGGTTGAAGTCCACCTATAGAGGTGCCCAGCTGTGATTGTGAACAGGATCATAGGGGGATGCAGTACAGAGTGTGAAGCCTAGGACCAAGCCTTGGTGAATGCCGATATTTGGGTAGAAAATGATGACCTCTCAAAAGAGACTGAAACAGAGTTGTCATCTGGCTTCACATTCACATCTGTCTTATCTTTTCCAGCTCTACTACTGCCACCTTGGTTGGAACCCATATTGTTTCACATCTGGGCTGTTCAAATAATCTTCACAACATTATTTTCATCTCTCAAGTCTTATTCAAATGTCTCTTATAGCTTTTCTGCTAACTGGATAACGGGATAAGTAAAATAATTTGATTGGAGCAGAGTGTGAATTTTGTAGAAGAGTGTGGGTTTTAAAGCATTCACTTCCATTCTATCACTTGCTAGCTCTGTGAATTGGGCGATTCCTCATCTCTCTGAGCTTCAGTTTCTTCATGGGTAAAATGGGGCTAGTACTACCCCTCTTGCTCCAGAGTTGTGAGACTCCATGGAAACTGCACATGTGATCAGGGACCCAGAACAGGGCCTTTCTTTTCTATGTGCATTGTCAATGGAAAGGTTGCCAAGAATTTTCCCATATGGTAGCTGGTCTCGACAGGAAAACTTATTAGAGACTTGCTGCTGCTGCTGCTGCTGCTGCTGCTGCTAAGTAGCTTCAGTTGTGTCCGACTCTGTGCGACCCCATAGACGGCAGCCCACCAAGCTCCCCCGTCCCTGGGATTCTCCAGGCAAGAACACTGGAGTGGGTTGCCATTTCCTTCTCCAATGCACAAAAGTGAAAAGTGAAAGTGAAGTCTCTCAGTCATGTCTGACTCTTAGCGACCCCATGGACTGCAGTCTACCAGGCGCCTCCATCCATGGGATTTTCCAGGCAAAAGAGTACTGGAGTGGGGTGCCATTACCTTTTCCGACTAGAGACTTGAGGACTCGGCAAAACCTCCATCCTCAGCCTCAGACCCTTCACCTAGGCACCCAACCTCCCTCACTCCCCTTGTTTTCTGCTCCAACTCCTCCTTCCCTTCCATTCCGACAAAATTAAGTGATGGCCCCTTTATCTGCCCTCTCTTGTCCCATTGCTCAGCCTTCTCACATACCAGGAGTGAAGGATTCCTGCCCCTTGCCACTCAGCAGATCTCTTCGTCTTCTCACTCAAGCTGGTCCTTGACTCTTGGTCGTGAGCCTCCCTTCCCAACCTCATCCTCCAGATACACTTCTCCTTTGCTCTCAGAAACAGGCCAAAAGGACAGGGATGAACTGTACTAAATGTTAAGGGACACAACTCCCGAGCACTTTTCCTGCGCTCTGAAGAAGACTGCAGTGGGGCTGGGAGGCATGGGCACTTGCTTGTTGGCAGTGGGGCTGTTTTCCACATCCTTGATGCTTTGAAGATGAAAAGGAACTGAGGAAACTAATATTTATTGAATGCCTACTAGATTCCTGGCCTCATGCTAAGAGCCTTCATAAGTCGTGTCATTCCTTGTCACAACAACCTTGAGAGATGGTGATGTAATCCCAGTTATCTGTAGTTTCCTTGCTTCCCCGTGAGCTCTGTGAGGATGTGGGACATGCCGTCTTCATTTTTGCATCTGACAGAACAATATTGTCCTCAGTAGAAGTCTGTCCTCAATAAATGCTTGTTAAGTTGCACTGTGTTGAGGCCTAGGAGATCATGGATTTAGGATTTTACTTACTTGTGTGGCTTTGGGTAAGTGATTTCATTTTTCTGAGCCTCAGTTTCCTCTTGGGTAAAGTGGGAATAATGATACCTCGAAGGCAGGGGATAGTGAGAATGTATAGGTAGCTCTGCAAACTTCAGCATGTGCTTTGTGTACTGTGCTAAGGTGCTTCAATCTTGAGATGAACTCTTTGAGAGTTCAACTCTTTGAGATGTCCAACTCTTTGAGACCTCTATGGATTTTAGCCTGCCAGGCTCCTCTATCCATGGGATTCTCCAGGCAAGAATGCTGGAGTGGGTTGCCATGCCCTCCTCCAGGGGATCTTCCTGGCCCAGGGATTGAACCCATGTCTCTTATGTCTCCTGCATTGGCAGATGGATTCTTTACCACTAGCACCACCTTCAGAGTGCCATCCAAATGTGGGGGAAGTGTTCACCTGTCTTCCAAGACAAGCTTTTATTTACTTGGTGTCTAGGCCTGTAGTTCAGTTCCCAAATGCAACTTGGTGCTCATCTTTCATAAAATTTTCAGTCTTCTGGGCTAAAAATGAGAAAAATGATGATGTAATTTTTCATAAAGTCAAATGTGTTCAGTTTTTTTAAATTCCAAAATTGTCATTCCAACTTTTTTATGTTAAAACATCCTCTTGTTTATGAAATTTCTTTTTGAAATTTGTTGATATGGACCATTTTTAAAGTCTATTGAGTTTGTTACAATATTGCTGTTGTTCTATGTCTTGGTTTTTTGGCCCTAAGGCCTGTGGGATCTCAGGTCCCTGACCAGAGATCGAACCCACACCCCCTGCATCGGAAGGCGAAGTCTTAACCACTAAATCTCCAGGGAAGTCCCATATGAAATCTTGATTATATTAAATAGAAGTTTAAAAAATGCCTTCACTTGTTCAAATAAAATGTTAGCACTGCTCTTTCAGAGCCCCGGTGACAGAGATCATTCAGGGTGCTGAGAGAGAGGACCCTTGGCTGGGCTTAGCTGAGAAAGGCTTTGGGGTAGGTTTCTGGGAGGAAAGGAGGAGAGGAGATCTGAGAAGATTTAGCAGAGTATGTTAGGTGACAAAAGGAGAGAAAGTTATAAACCAGGGATTGGGCCAGGAACCTGCACAGTCTGGGTGCCACCCAGTAGCTTAACACCTCTGGACTTCCCTGGCTGGAGGTATTAGGATGGAGGAGTGAGTTGCTTTGTCCCAGACTTGCTTGGCTCACATTTAGAGATATAAAACTCCAGGTCACTGCACCAGGCAATCACGAGTTTTCTCACCCCAGCCTAAAGGTGACTGCTCCTTGTCATTTACTCAGATAATCACTGCCACACTTGCATCAGATCTCCAACTTGCCTTAAAACTTGGTGTACTCTCCACCCCCACTGCTACTTGGGAAAAACAAGAGTCATTTAGCCCTGCCTGCAAGCAACAAGGCCAAGATCCCGCAGCCTGAGAGAACAAGCTCATTGGAGAATCAAAATCCCTCCTCCTACTTCTGTGCACCAAGCCACACACAGGGAGCGGAGACCAGGGATGGGGGACTGTTTATTTCTTTTTTTCCAGGATGCCACATAGCAGACCTGGGGATTGGGGAGGGGTCAGCACACTTCCCCATGTCCTGCTGTGTGACCTGTGGCCTCTCCAGATCACACCACTTGCCTACCGTCCAGCAGCAGGAGGCCTCAGGCAGCCAGGAGGGTCAGGCCATCCACAGGGGCAGAGAGCATGCTCACCTGAGCATGCGCTTTTGCATTCCAAGTGGTGGATCTGGATTATCCATTTCTTGAATTTCTGCAGACCTCTCCTCCATCCATCAGAGTATTTTTTTCCACCTGGAATCCTTTGCCCAGTAGGTGTAGCCACTAGTTTGTCCAGCCAGGGATGTATGCCAGATGCCTGTTGTCTGCCCAGCTGGCCCAGGCAAGAGGCAAAGGTTAGCTTCCAGAGGAAGAGGCAGGCAAGAAGGAGAGGCTAAGGAGCTGCAGCAGCAGTGGCCAGTCCCAATGCCCAGCCAGACCAGCAGCACACAGCATTCCCAGCTCCCTGTTCAGGGCAGGTTGCCAGGGTATTTTGCCTGATGGTGAAGTGGGACTGGAAACAGAGCAGAAGAGTTAGTGAGCCTGAGGGTAGAGAATTGGGGGAGGGGTTTAAAAAGTGGAGGAGAACTGGAATTTTGCTCCAGTTCCAGCTGGAGTTTGCATTAGAAACTGGGTGGCTGCTACAGGGAGACATCTTTGTGTCCTTCTGCCCCCAGGGATTCCTGCCACTCTAAGTGCCAAGCAGTGGCACATGCTTTACAGCTTCCTAAGGGCCTGGGTGAGCATCTGTGCCACAGTTCTGCTCCTACCTGCAGCATGGTGGGTCCTTCTTGTGGCTTATAAGCTCTCCCCATCCATGTGACCTGACCCGCATAGCTCTGTCATTCCCGCACTAAGCCATTTGGCCTTTCCTGTGGGGTTGGCATCAGTCACATCCTATTGATTTCTGGCATATCCGGTTATCAAGCAGCAGCCTGTAGCATGGTGGGGAGAGGGGTTAATGCTCATTTTGATGGTAGCATTCGAATTGAGTCCAAAGTCCTGAGCTTGGTATTCAAAGACTTCAACAATTCATCCTTTACAATGTTTTCAGTTGTATTTGTGTGTTTGACATCTCACAGACACCAATGTGGTGTGAAATTCTATTTGCTAATTTGCTAAGTTGCTAATTTCCAACTCTATGGGTCTAAATATATTTGGATGATCAATATTTGGTGTACTAATCAGTCTTTTGTGGTCACATGTCCAAGTCTTTCCTAATTTGCTCAGATTTTAGATGTAAAGCTGACACAAAGCTCTGCTATAAGAAAAAGAGCCTTAAGGGGCCGGATTATTCCATGTCCCTTCTCTTCATCTGTCTTTATTACTAGGCAGGCACATTCTTTTTTTGTGTGTGATAAAACATACATAACATAAAATGTACCATTTTAAGTGCTTTTAAGTGTACAATTCAGTGGCATTGAATACATTCAGTGTTTGTGTATCTGTTTCCAGAAAAATTTTATCTTCCCAAACTGAAACTCTACCCACTAAACAGTAGCACTCCATTTCCTCCTCCCCTCAACCCCTTATAAACCACTATTGTACTTTCTGACTTGATGAATTTAACTCTTCTATGTACCTCATATAAGTGGAACCATGCAACACATGTCCTTTCGTGTCTGACATTTTTTTTTTCCTGTTTAACTTTATTTATTTATTTTTAATTGAAGGATAATTGCTTTACAAAATTTTGTTGTTTTCTGTCAAACCTCAACATGAATCAGCCATCAGTTCAGTTCAGTCACTCAGTCGTGTCCGACTCTTTGCGACCCCATGAACTGCAGCATGCCAGGCCTCCCTGTCCATCACCAACTCCCGGAGTCCACCCAAACCCATGTCCATCGAGTTGATGATGCCATCCAACCATCTCATCCTCTGTCCTCCCCTTCTCCTCGTGCCTTCAATCTTTCCCAGCATCAGGGTCTTTTCCAATGAGTCAGCTCTTCACATCAGGTGGCCAAAGTATTGGAGTTTCAGCTTCAGCATCAGTCCTTCCAGTGAACATCCAGGACTGATCTCCTTTAGGATGGACAGGTCAGCCATAGGTATACACATATCCCCTCCCTTTTGAACCTCCCTCCCATCTCCCTCCCCATCCCACCCCTCTAGGTTGATACAGAGTGCCTGTTTGAGCTTCCTGAGCCATACAGCAAATTCCTGTTAGCTATCTACTTTACATATGGTAATGTAAGTTTCCATGTTACTCCAATAAGAAAATCACTCGAGTAGGTTGACATAGCCACTATGGAGGACAGTACAGAGATTCCTTAAAAAACTTGGAATAAAACTACCATATGACCCAACAATCCCAACTCCTGGGCATATTCCCTGAGAAAATCATAATTGAAAAAGACATGTACCCCAGTGTTCATTGCAGCACTATTTACAATAGCTGGAACATGGAAGCAACCTAGAGGTCCATTCAGAGATGAATGGGTTAAGAAGCTGTGGTATGTATATACAATGGAATATTACTCAACCATTAAAAGGAATGCATTTGAGTCGGTTCTAATGAGGTGGATAAACCTAGAGACTATTATACAGAGTGAAGTAAGTCAGAGAGAGAAAAACAAATATCGTATATTAACACATATATGTGAAATCTAGAAAGATAGTACTGATGAAGCTATTTGGAGGGCAGCAATGGAGGTGCAGACACAGAAAACAAACTTATGGACACAGAGGGGGAAGGAGAGAGTGGGACAAATGGAGAGAGTAGCATGGAAAAATGTACACTACCATATGTAAAATGGATAGCCAGTGGGAATTTGCTGTATGACTCAGGGACCTCAAGGTCTAGGTTGCTCTGTGACAACCTAGAGGGGTGGGATGTGGTGGGAGGTGGGAGGGAGGTTCAAGAGGGAGGGGACATATGTATACCTGTGGCTGATTCATGTTGGTGTATGGCAGAAACCAACACAATATTGTAAAGCAATTACCCTCCAATTACAAATAAATAAATTAAAACAGAAAATTGCTTGAATTTGCTTTTTGTCTAACATCGTTTCCCTAGTCTTAGATAGATATAAACAGCAAGTAATAAGTCATTAGCGAAAAAAACATACTGTGAGAATGTGCATTAAAATGATGTCTAACATAACCACATTTATTAAGAATGTATTCCAGTATCAAACAGCAAAGTTCAACAATGCAAAACCAAGATTATTTTGCAGCGCCATAATAGCATTATTGTAGCATGTGTCAGAATTTCCTGCCTTTTAAAGACTGAATAATATTCCATAGAGTATGTATACCACATTGTGTTATCCCTTGCTGGGTACTTGAATTGCTTCCACTTCTTGCCTATTGTGAATAATGCTGCTTTGAACATGGGTGTGCAAATATCTGTTTTTGAGTCCCTGTTTTCAATTCTTTGGGGTATTTTTGAGGACCACCCCCAAAAAGTTCTCCACAGTGGCTGTATCACTTCACATTCCCACCAGTGATGCACTGCAAGAGTTCCAGTTTCTCCACGCCTTCACCAACACTTAATATTTTTTACCTTAAAAAAAATAGTAGCTACCCTAATGGGTGTAAAGTGGTACCTCGTTGTGATTTGGAATTTCATTTCCCTAATGACTAGTCATGTTGAGCATCTTTTCATGTGTTGAACAGGTAAGTTTTTGGCTTGCCTATGGTGGTTTAGTGGCTACGTTGTGTCTGACTCTTGCAACCACATGGACTGGGAACCTATCAGGCTCCTCTGTCCATGGGATTCTCCAGGCAAGAATACTGGAGTGGGTAGCCATTTCCTTCTCCAGTGTATCTTCCCTATGAGACTGTGCATTTAGCTTTGATTTTCAGGCACCCTTGGAAGTTGAACATGCCCATTGTTTTGTAGGTTAGAATAACCTTGACTTAAAGAAGTCTTTGTTGTACAGTCAGTTACCGCTGTACTCGCCATACACTTTGACGACTGCAAGCCTGCAGCCAGTGAGTCCTGCAGTCTTCCTCAACTCTGACCATGGTTGTAGACCTAGACTTCCCCAACTCTAGATGTCTCTGATTCTCTGTTTTCTATGATCTCTGGCCCATATAGTCCCACCTACCGTGACAGCCAGCCAGCCATCCTGGAGAGGAAGAGACTCAGGGATTGGAGAAGAAGAGAAAAGGTAGGAAGTGGCAGATTTCTTTGAACCCATTATCTGGTTAAAAGAGTAGACAAATCTCTCCTTCCCTCCATGCAAAAAGCCTGTTTGTGTTTGTCAGTCAAGTAGTTCTGTGCCTTTCTTGAAACCTGCTTGATCCCCATTAGCGTAAGATGAAGAATAGAAAAAAATAGATCTATAGAGGGTAGCTATCAAAATGCCCAAATTTGTCACTAAAGATGTTGTCCATGAGCTTCCTTTGCTATTTGATCTCTGAATGAATGTAAAGACCTGGTGACCCTCATAAAAACAGAAGTAAGAACAAAAAGGAAACCCCTTTTTGAGTGTTTCCAGGTGGAGAAGGGATGCATTTTTTCAGTTTTATCTTCCTCATGGAATCCTGTCACTGACTCTGCTGTTCACAGTATGCCAGGTGGCCTCAGGGTGGGGGAGCTGGTCCTAGTCCACCTGAGGACCAGACGCACATCTGGCATTCTCAACAGGAAATTTATAAAATATTACAGAAGAGGAAGAAGGAAATCATTGTAAAAATACAGTTGTGGCTGTTCAGTCACCCAGTTGTGTCCAACTCTTTGCAACCCCAGTAACTGCAGCACACCAGGCTTCCCTGTCCCTCACCATCTCCTGAAGCTTGCCCAAGTTCATGTCCATTGCATCGGTGATGCCATTTGTGATCCCTTTCACTGCCTTGTCGTGGCAAAGGGCTTGCATAATTCAATGAAGCTATAAGCCATGCTGTGTAGGGCCACCCACGATGGATGGGTCATAGTGGAGAGTTCTGACAAAACAAGATCCACTGGAGTAGGGAATGGCAAACCACCCCAGTATACTTGCCGTGAGAACCTCATGAACTGTATAAAAAGATAAAAAATACAGTTAGCAACCTATTAAATAAACAAGTTTCCTGAGTGCAGGTTTTGGATCTGATAGGGATGCAATCTGAACCAGCAAGAGCCAGGGCACTGCAGCTGCTCCCTCACCTGCTGGCCTTCTGGCCTAGCTCTCTGCCTATCCCTAAGGGGTAAGTACCATCTAACTTTCCATAATCTGAAAGGAGATTCCAGGGCAAGACTCAAAGACACCATGTTCCAAGTCAGCTGTTCATCAGAGCCTTGCCACTCCAGCATGGTTTCCTGTTTGAGTAGAAGCTCAGCTGCCAGGAGTATCTTGGAGCAGGCTTCATCCTCAAGGCAATCATCTTGTTCTTTAGAGTCAGCTTCCCAAAGTGAGCCTGTCTTGCTCTGGGAGTAGGGGTACAGTTCATGCTTTAAGATGGGACGTGAATAAATATTTTTATTTTAATAGCAGTGTGTTTGTTTTCATGGTTTCCTTTAATTTAGCACACACTGTAGTGCCTTTCCGATTTACATGACTGATACACAGTTTCTTTGAGTGAAAGAGTGAGAAATTTAAAGGAAAATATGTGTTAAGTAATAGTTTAGGTTGTATGTGGCTAACGATAAAAATCGGGAAGGTAACCCAGGCAATGGCACCCCACTCCAGTACTCTTGTTTGGAAAATCCCATGGATGGAGGAGCCTGTTAGGCTACAGTCCATGGGGTCACTAAGAGTTGGACACGACTGAGCGACTTCACTTTCACTTTTCACTTTCATGCATTGGAGAAGGAAATGGCAGCCCACTCCAGTGTTCTTGCCTGGAGAATCCCAGGGACGGGGAGCCTGGTGGGCTGCTGTCTATGGGGTCGCACAGAGTTGGACACGACTGAAGCGACTTAGCATAGCATAGCATAACCCACAGATGACTGGAGACTGGGACACACTGCCTTAGAGTGACCTGCCTTTCTAAAAAGAACCTTATGAGCAGACAGTTGCCAGGATTGTGTGACAGGATTCACCAGCATTTGGTTCTGGGAGCCTTCCCATTTCTGGATCTCTGGTGACTGGCAAACCTAGAATAGATTTACTAATCAATTATATCTGTTAGATCTACTAATAGTCTCCTCGATGTGCATGAATAACTAGGCCATTGACTGTTTTGTTTTCTCATTAGCTTCCTCTAATGCTTTCCTTGCTGAAATTCAGGGAGGAAGTGGTGGTGATTGAACCTCAGATTACTCTGCTTTAGTTGAATCTCTTCCCTTTTAATAGTTTACCTCCCAACCCCTGCCTAGACTCTCTGGAAAGAGGATTTTTCTAATCTTTCCTTTTTTAGTATACATGATCCCACTAGTGCTTATCCTCCTAAAACATGACATGGGACACATTCTTCAATGTTGTTTGCCCTAAAGAAATCTACACTCGGCTTGGATGCTTTTGCGCACAAGATGACATCTTGTGCCATTGTGTCATGAGCATCCCCTGGCAGCCATTCTAGGCACAAGGGGGAGGAACTGAGGAAGCTAGCATCTATTGAGTCCCTCCCAGGAGTCAGGCACCACACTGGGCTTCCATCTGATTGAGCTCTTTGAATTCTCCTACCAGTCCATCAAATATTCTTTGATACTTGAGAAAACTGAGGCTCAGAGAAGCTCAGTAATTTGCCCCAGATTCCTTGACTCACATGAGCTTTGCACTGCCTCCATGGAGGCCTGCCCTATTCTGCCCCATGCATGCTGCTGCCGCTGCTGTTGGGAAGATTAGCAAAAGGTCTCAACACAAGGGCTTTCTCTTTTGCCTGCAACAACAATGAACTGGAGGGGGAAAACAGTTGATTAAAGTTGAATTTGTTCTAGTGGGAAACTGGCGAGAGCATCTCTGGAGAGCCTCAGGCTGGGCCCGGCAGGCTGTCAGGATGTAGCCTGGAGCCTGTCTTCCCTTCCTGGCCCTCCCTTTATCTTCCTGCTCTCTCTCACTGCCTTCTGCTCCCTGACCTTACTGCCCCCTCCGTGGGAGCTGGAAAGCAAGCTGCTCCAAAGGAAATGGCTTTTGTTATTTAACCTGGATGAACGTCTCCTTGTGCCTTCTCTGGAAATCTACTCATGGCTGGGACTGGGGTCACCCTAATGTTGTTTGTTTATTTTGTTGGGGGGCCTAAAAGCAAAGCAAAGGAAGCTTCTTACATACATCATTGGCTTGGTCCCCACTTCCATTCCAAGAACTAATTTTAACTCAATTCTTTTATTAAATTTATTTATTGAAGTATAGTTGATTTACACTGTTGTACAGCAAACTTGTACAGTATAACTGTACAGTAAAGTGATTCAGTTACATTCTTGTTGGTGTTAAGTTGTGTCTGACTCTTTGGGACCCCATGACAGTAGTATTCCAGGTTCATCTGTCCTCTTCTGTCTCCTGAGTTTGTTCAAATTGTGTCCATTGAGTCGCTGATGCTATATAACCATCTCATCTTCTGCCGCCCCCTTCTCCTTTTACTTTCAGCCTTTCCCCATATCAGGGTCTTTTCCAATGAGTCGGCTCTTCACATCATGTGGCCAAAGTATTGGAGCTTCAGGTTCAGCATCAGTCCTTCCAATGAATATTCAGGGTTGATCTTCTTTAGGATTGATTGGTTTGATCTCCTTCCTGTCCAAAGGACTCTCAAGAGTCTTCTCCAGCACCACAGTTCCGAAGCATCAATTCTTTGGAGCTCAGCTTTCTTTATGGTCCGACTCTCACATCCATACATGACTACTGGAAAAACCATAGCTTTGACTATACAGACATTTGTTGGCAAAGTGATGTCTCTGCTTTTTTTTTTTTCCTAATTTTATTTTATTTTTAAACTTTACATAATTGTATTAGTTTTGCCAAATATCAAAATGAATCCGCCACCGGTATACATGTGTTCCCCATCCCGAACCCTCCTCCCTCCTCCCTCCCCATACCATCCCTCTGGGCCGTCCCAGTGCACCAGTCCCAAGCATCCAGCATCGTGCATCGAACCTGGACTGGCATAGATGTCTCTGCTTTTACACTGTCTAGGTTTGTCAAAGTTTTCCTTCCAAGGAGCAAGTGTCTTTTAATTTCATGGTAGACACTGTCTGCAGTGTTTTTTGAGCCCAAGAAAATAAAATCTGTCACGACTTTCACTTCTTCCCCTTCTATTTGCCATGAAGTGTGGGACCAGATTCCATGGTCTTAGTTTTTTGAATGTTGAGTTGTAAACCAACTTTTTCACTCTCCTCTTTCAACCTCATCAAGAGGCTCTTTAGTTTTGTCATCTGCATATCTCGGGTTATATGATGGTCATATGAATTAAATTCCCCCATTTCCATCCATTTTAGTTCACCGATTCCTAAAATGTCAATGTTCATTCTTGCCATCTCCTGCTTGACCATGTCCAATTTACCTTGATTCATCAACCTGACATTCCATGTTCCTATGCAATATTGTTCTTTATACCATCAGACTTTCACCACTAGACACATTCACAACTGGGCATTGTTTGAACTTTGGTCCAGCCACTCCATTCTTTCTAGAGCTATTAGTAATTCCTCTCTGCTCTCCCCAGTAGCATACTGGACATCTTCTGACCCGGAGGGCTCATATTCCAGCGTCATATCTTTTTGCCTTTTCATGCTGTTCATGAGATTCTCCAGGCAAGAATACTGGAGTGGATTGCCATTTCAGTTATATATACATTCTTTTTATATTTTCCTTTTCTTTTTATAATTGAGATATAATTGACATATAACAT